>NW_025745998.1:0-202161 GCF_021184085.1 Oncorhynchus gorbuscha | reverse complement strand
GAGTACTGTAGGTCTACATGTGACGGTTGTCTATTTGTACCCTTTATGATGGATTCTCACCATTTTCTCACTATAGTTTGTCAGTTCAAATGACTATTGAGGGAGATTAACGTGCCCTATTTAATACTAGACATTTAAACATGGAAGGAAGGCTGACTGAGACAGCCCTCCAAGTAATTATGCAGTGACACAATGGTATAAATGTATGAAGCCGATTTTATCTAACCAACATATAACCCACGTTTGCGTGTTATGTTCTCTATGAGGCTCTTGTATGGGAAAGAATCATAACACCTCTGGCACAATTATTATTTTATTGGTTCACTGTAAGCATGTGTTAGTCATCATGGAGAACACTTGTAATGCTGATCTATGACATCTTACTATATAGGCTGCATCTATATATTAATTACAGTTGTATATTACTATGACATTGCCATTGGTAATAGTTCTCATTATATCAAAGTATAGAATTAATAAATAGTTCAGCCAAATAATATCATTTCAAGTTCTAATTTGATGTAAAACACAAAATGGAAGTCAAGTTTGAGTCTCGGTCCAGGATAAGTAACGTCATAATGGACCCTGGTCGTAGAGGGAGGAAGGGCAACTTGAAGTTCACCATTGTTGATGTACAGCTGCATTTTGAACCCAGAGACTTATGGGGTTTATTCAAAACAGAACAGTCTTGGAGGTGATGTGAATCTACACAACAGAACATAGAACACATTCTAACTGATCCCCTGGTCCATCTTCCTGTTCTGAATAAACTCCTGAAACAAAGTAGTAGGCTATAACAGGTCATTCCTCAGCTGACCATTTGGCTACTGATCATCTAATCCAGATGTGTATTAGATGAATATACCACAACTCCTGCTGCTTTTATGTATCTCCTTGTAAGGAATATAAATACTATTTTGACGTCTGCCCTGAGACACCAAGTGTCTGAAGTGTCTGTATGACCGACTCCACTGCGCCTACCCTCATTTGTTGTGGTCTATAGGCAGGATATTGCTGAGCAGTCTACCATACTTAGGGCTTTGAGATTAAGCACCTTTGGTTGAGGGATCATCACTGCAACCTTAATCATACATCTTATTTTTTATGTTGTGTTAATAACACTTCCGCTTACAAAACGTAAGTTTCACATATTCAATTAAGAACCACCTTATCGTAGTTTGAACCTCAGTGTCAGTCAAACTCAATGCCACTGAACTTATGAGTCAGCATTCGCTACAACAACAATCACATTATAGATCTGGAATACAGTGACAAATGACAAATATTAGCATAGAGAAATAAATACCATCTCATCGTCGAAATAATTGTCAAATAAATCAAATAAAAAATGTAAGTGTCCATCGGTCAGTGCAAAGCCGCGATGTGTCCTGTTGGCAGAGGTAGCTATAGGAACACACATTACACAAACGACCATGAAACAGTGAGAACAGACTGGGCCTTTTCCAGTGTTCACTTATGATTATCTAGTATTACAGGCCAATCTATCTATAAATCAATGTTGACTACTATAGGCCCAACCTCCATAAATACACTATGTGACCAAAAGTACATGAATACCTGCTCGTCGAACATCTCATTCCAAAATCATGGGCATTATATGGAGTTGGTCCTGCCTGCTATAACAGCCTCCACTTCTGTAAAGGCTTTCCACTAGACATTAGAACATTGCTGTGGGAACTTGTTTCTATTCAGCCACAAGAGCATTAGTGAGTCCAGCACTGATGTTGGGCTTAGCTGGTAGTCGGTAATTTAATTCATCCCAAAGGCATTCGATGGGGTTTAGTCAGGCTCGGGTGCAGGCCAGTCAAGTTCTTCCACACTAATCTCAACAAACCCTTTCTGTATGGACCTCACTTTGTGCACTGGGGCATTGTCATGTAGAAACAGGGAAAGGGCTCTTCTCAAACTATTTTCAAGATTTGATACACAGAATCATCTAAAAATACTGTATGCTGTAGCGTGTAATATTTCCCTTCACTGAAAACTGAAGGGTCTAGCCAAACCTTAAAAACAGCCCCAGACCATTGTTGCTCTTCCACCAAACTTTACAGTTGCCACTATGCATTGGGGCAGGTAGCGTTCTCCTGGCATCCGCCAAACCCAGACTCATCTGTCGGACTGCCAAATGGTGATTCATCACGCCAGAGAATGCATTTCCACTGCTCCAGAGTCCAATGGCGGCGAGCTTCACACCACTCCAGCCAACGATTGGCAATCTTACGCTCCCATCATGGAAACCCAGGCTCGGTCATGAAATTTCATGAAGCGCCTGACAAACAGTTCTTTGTGCTGACGTTGCTTCAGAGGCAGTTTGGAACTCGGTAGTGAGCATTCGGCGTTGCCGTCCTGTGAGCTTATGGCCTACCACTTCGCGGCTGAACAGTTGTTGCTCCTAGATGTTTTCACTTCACAATAACAGCACTTAGTTGACCGGGGCAGCTCTGCCCGGGCAGAAATTTGATGAACTGACCTTTTGGAAAGGTGGCATCCTATGACGGTGCCACTTTGAAAGTCACACAGCTCTTCAGTAAGGCCATTCTACTGCCAATGTGTGTCTATGGAGATTGCATGGCTGTGTGCTCGATTTTATACACCTGTCAGCAACAGGTGTGGCTGAAATACCAAATCCACTCATTTGAATGGGTGTCCACATACTTTTGTGTGGAGATATAGATATATATAGTGCATCTATAAAGTACTCCATCTAGTCCAGTACTCTTTAAGTTGGCATAATAAAAGGTACACAGATTTAGTTAAATCTATAATTTGGCAATATGTACAGTGTGCACAAAGGTATGGCTCCCCGACAGACTTAACACTAAGTGGATTGAACACAGACTGCTAGATAGTCTAAGCAAGTTCAAGATCTGTACAATGGGGGTTCTGTACGTGGTATCAGCATACAAACAAACACAGCGTAGGCATACTCATTAAGCTACAAGACCAAATCTATGGTACATACACATACCATTCTAAATTGCTATGATTACTTGAATTTAGTAGAAAACAAAAGAATAGAAAACCCCTGGTTGCAAATATTACTGCACCCATTGACTTCAAGTGAAGAGGTGGTGCCATCTAATCGAGCTAAATGAGGCATAAGAGCAGTCGGATGCTAAGAGGTGATAGCATCAGGACTCAAACAATCCATTTATCAACCTTTGACCTGGAAATGTTTGCGTCAAAAACAAACTTGTAGATAAGGATGGAAAGTAGTCAAAGGGATGGACGGTAGATAAGAAAAGTGCTTATGAAACTATCGGAGCGTGTCGAGGTGATAGCGTTGACAGGATTGAAGGAGACAACAGGGCACATGTTGTATAAGAGGTACAGGTGTTAGTGCACGTGCGCACACACACACAGAAAACACCCTTTGGAATGTGCTATTTGAGGCCCTCTCCTATAGCAACATCCTCTTCAACAGTCCATTCAAAGAACAAATACTGCCATCACTGTCCCCAGAGTCAATGACCCGGACTCTGCCACTTGTTCTCACTTAGGTCCTCTTGGTCTTCTGGATGCAGGTGAAGATCTCCTGGAAAAGGGCCTTGTACTCCGGCTGAGGCCCGTTGTCGTCGGGGACAGCTGGGAGCCCGATGGAGGTGGCCGAGCTTGAGAGGCGCCGTCGGGGGTAACCGACAGTGCTGTGGGAACTGTGGGGTGTCTGCACGGCCTTATGACTGATCCCGTCTGCCCCCAGCTGGCAGCGCCGCAGAAGCTCCTCGTATTTGACCTGCAGGAGGCAAACGTTCAGTCACTCACCGGCAACTTTCCACACTGTATAACAAACTCAAATTACTGCATAAAAATGTAATTTGCTTCACCTCCTAGACCTTTTGTTTGTCATTCTTATTCATAGAGCACATCATAAACAAATGGAAATAGTTTCACCCTCGGTCTTTGTGTTGATTATGCAATAATGAGAAATGAAAACCTTTACCTGCAGTGCACTATACTGGGCATCCACCTCATTGAGCAGGGAGATTCCTCTCTGCTTCACTGCCTCTGCTCTTCTGATACATGTACGCTCATGCCCCCCGCCGGATGTCGTCTGCTAGTGTCCCCTTCAGAACACTTTCGCTGTTGCACCTCTGCAGGCTGCGCCTCCCTGCTCCCCCACTTCCTCCTCCTTTTGTACCAGACTGGGCTTCTCCTCTGGGCGAAGAAGACAGTGTCGGGCAGCAGTAGCCGGTCAGGTCTCCTGACGCTGGTGGAGTAGAGTATTGTCTTTATTATGCCGAATATACAAACATGTACCAAGTATGAATAGAAAGTGTCATGATCGTACCTGTTGGCGTAGTCGACCTGCCACAGCTGCCGTAGCTCCTCCACCTCTGCCTCCAGCTCCCTCTGCCTAGCCCGGCAGCCCTCCAGCAGGGCCAGCCGCTGCTCCAGAGCCCCGTTCTCCCTGGCAGTCAGCTCAGTCTCCTGTTCCGCTGCTTCCCGCTTCCCCCGCTCAGAGGCCAGAACAGCCTGCAGGGTCTGGATGGAGCGCTGGAGCACAGAGTTCTCCTCATCGGGGTCGGGGTCCTGACAGGACTCCTTCCTTGCGGGCCAGGAATGCTCCACACGCAGGCTCTCATAGGCCATGTACCTGGGACAGGGAAAAGGACTAAGGTTCAACAAGATGGTGAAAGTGGTTATAGAGGCCTGTTTTTTATCATGTACAGTACCAGTCAAAAGTTTGGACACCTACTCATTCAAGGGTTTTTCTTTATGACTATTTTCTACATTGTAGAATAGTGAAGACATCAAATCTATGAAATAACACATCTGGAATCATGTATTAACCAACAAAAGTGTTCAAATATATATTATATTTGAGATTCTTCAAAGTAGCAACAGTTTGCCTTAACAGCTTTGTACACTCATTCTCTCAACCAGCTTCACGAGGCAGTCACCTGGAATGCATTTAAATGGTCAGGTGTACCTAGTTAAAAGTTCATATGTGGAATTTCTTTCTTTCTTAATTAATGTGTTTGAGCCAATCAGTTGTGTTGTGACAAGGTAGGGGTGGTATACAGAAGATAGCACTATTTGGTAGAAGACCAAGTCCATATTATGGAAAGAACAGCTCAAATAAGCAAAGAGAAACAACAGTCTATCATTATTTTAAGACATAAGTCAATGTGGAAGGTCAGTCAAAGTAGAAAATTAAGAACTTTCAAAGTTTCCTCAAATGCCGTCGCAAAAACCATCAAGGGCTATGATGAAACAAATCTCATGAGGACCGCCACAGGAAAGACCCAGAGCTACTTCTGCTGCAGAGGATAAGTTCATTAGAGTTACCAGCCTCAGAAATTTCAGCCCAAATAAATGCTTCAGAGTTCAAGTAACAGACATCTCAACATCAACTGTTCAGAGGAGACTGCGTGAATCAGGCCTTCATGGTCCAATTGCTGCTAGGAAACCACTACTAAAGGACACCACTAAGAAGAGACTTGCTTGGGCCAAGAAACACGAGCAATGGACATTGGTGGAAATGTGTCTTTAGGTCTGATGAGTACATATTTTAGATTTTTGGTTCCAACCGCCTTGTCTTTATGAGATGCAGAATGTAGGTTAACGGATGATCTCTGCATGTGTGGTTCCCACCGTGAAGCATGGAGGAAGAGGTGTGATGCTGCTTTGCTTGTGACACTGTCAGTGATTTATTTAGAATTCAAGGCACACTTAACTTAGGAACAGGAGTTAGAAGCTATATGCTCTGTGTTATGGTCCCAAGGACCCATTGATGTGGGGTTGATTAACCAGCATGACTACCACAGCATTCTGCAGTGATATGCCATCCCTTCTGGTTTGAGCCTAGTGGGACTATCATTTGTTTTTCAACAGGACAATGACCCAACACACCTCCAGGCTGTGTAAAGGCTATTTGACCAAGAAGGAGAGGGATGGAGTGCTGCATCAGTTAACCTGGCATCCACAATCACCCAACCTCAACCCAATTGAGATGGTTTGGGATGAGTTGGAACGCAGAGTGAAGGAAAAGCAGCCAACAAGTGCTCAGCATATGTGGAAACTTCATGACTGTTGGAAAAGCATTCCAGGTGAAGCTGGTTGAGAAACTACCAAGAGTGTGCAAAGCTGTCATCAAGGCAAAGGGTGGCTACTTTGAAGAATCTCAAATATATTTAGATTTGTTTAACACCTTTTTGATTACTACAGGATTCCCTGTGTTATTTCATAGTTTGGATGTTTTCACTACTATTCTACAATGCAGAACATAGTACAAATAAAGAAAAACCCTTGAATAGTAGGTGTCCAAACTTTTGACTGGTACTGTATGTGCTTTATCAGTAGTTTTGTATTGCATGCTAAAACAGGCTACTAAACTATGTAATAATAATAATAATAATAATAATAATAATATATGCCATTTAGCAGACACTTTTATCCAAAGCGACTTACAGTCATGTGTGCATACATTCTACGTATGGGTGGTCCCGGGGATTGAACCCACTACCCTGGCATTACAAGCGCCATGCTCTACCAAATGAGCTACAGAAGGACCACGGTGTATGTTAGTGTGTGTATACAAGCTAGACTTAACCTCTCCTGAAAGATTTATCTGCAGGGGATTATGTCCGAAAAGCCTTGGCCCAGATTAGTTGGTCTGGGTTACCTGGGGACGCCCAGTCAGCACACGGCTGAAAATGGCGGTAATACATAGTCATTAGACTATGGACCCATCTCAATAGTCAAGCGTCTCTCTGTCTCCTTTACTTAATATGTACTGAAAGGGAATACACAGTATGCAGATCACTAGAAGGGGCAGAGATGAGAAGAGGTTCTATGACTGCTGGTTTGACACCATTGATGATTGATAGTGCAGTTTCTATAAAAACTTTCAGAAAGACCTGTAACTTGGCCAGACACACAGTTCCTGGAATGATGTACTTTAACTTGGCCAGTGACAAACATTCAGGCTAGCTGAAGTAGAACATTCCTCTCAAGGCACATGCTTGTTACTGTACTTTAAAATAACATTTAAGTTAACTTCCTCTGTTTATTGTTTGTTATTGTGTTCCCTCTCTTAGCATGCACATAATCTCCAAATTGTTTAGTTACTATAATCAGAGTGCAGGAAATTAGTGTTCACGGTGACCATTCCCACTGCAGAATAAGGCCAGCTCATTTGGTTTCCATCTCCATCT
This sequence comes from Oncorhynchus gorbuscha, assembly GCF_021184085.1. Lineage (NCBI taxonomy): Eukaryota > Metazoa > Chordata > Actinopteri > Salmoniformes > Salmonidae > Oncorhynchus > Oncorhynchus gorbuscha. Next base: position 194,983 of record NW_025745998.1, on the reverse strand, counting down.
ACTCTCTTCTCAACCTAGTCTTGGTTTGCATGGTTGAGATGAGAATTAAATTGATCAACATTGATTTGAGCTGAATAAAGCTGAACACATCTGGTTCTGTGGCGGAATGGATGTTTTAGACTAACAATAACATTAGCGGTTTGTTGGCACCAGGTTCAATTGCACAGCTGCAGGACACATACATGCACACACTCACTTGTCTTTCTGCAGGTCATACAGCTCCTTGAGGCAGGACACACTCTGTGCTCGAGGTTGTGTCTCTGTTCGGCCAGTTCTCTCTTGCTCCGGTCAGACTGGACTGTCCTCAGCTCCTCCACCTGGGTCTGCAAGTCCTCCATGTGGGTCTCAAGACTGTTGATCGTTTCTGTCAGGCTGAGAGAGAGGACAAGCATAGAAGTGGTTAGAATTACTGAGCTTTGTGGAGAAAATTTAGCCAAAACCTTGCCTCTTAATAAATTTGGCATCTAAGTATTTATACTGGGGGTAAAAATGTTTACAGTTACTATTTTCAGAAAGGAATCAAAGTCCTGAGTCTCACCATTTGATCCTCTGCTGGGCGACGCGGTTGTCCAGAATCAGCCTGTGGTTGCCCTGCTCCAGGTCTCTGGCCGCCACATCTAGCTGCTCGTATACCTTAGCATGCTGGTCATTCATTTGCCTCAGCAAATCCACCTGCTTAGTCAGGTACTGGGAGGAGGTCAAAGGTAATTGCCATTGAAATAGGATGGATAGAACAGTTTTTGGGTCCACTAATAGGGTCCAGTGTTGTCAGGTGATAGAGTTTTTACTGTATGTAAGTATTGATCAATCATTTAATTATGGTTCCATTATGACTGCTACAGTATGCAAGTCCTCTCATTCCTGTAATTCAATTCTCAGAACAATGATGCATTTCGAAACATATCAGTGAAGAGGACCAGTAGCACCGAACACACTTTTGAACTGGCAAAACACTGTGGCTTTGTGACCAGAATACTTTATGCAAGCATGGAGCTGGGACATATACCACTTAGCATTATCAGGATGGGTCACTGCCACTTGTTGAAGGACTCCTAAGTGATCCCTGTGTGCCCTCGAATTTAGGCTTATCCATCACAACTAATTCAAATCATTAGATTTTGATATTAACTGACTGGCAGACGAGGCATAGGAGGATAAAGCCCTAACCCACATCACTCAGGGATCTCCTTCAGAGACACTTCAGTTGAAAAGTACATCAATGGAACTTTGAGCTGGTTCAATTACATGTGAAAGATTTATTTAATTACTTTTTTTTCACCTTTATTTAACCAGTTAGGCTAGTTGAGAACAAGTTCTCATTTACAACTGAGACCTGGCCAAGATAAAGCATAGCAGTGTGAACAGATAACAGATTTACGCATGGAGTAAACAGATTTACACATGGAGTAAACAATAAACAAGTCAATAACACAGTAGGAAAAAAAGAAAGAGTCTAAATACATTGTGTGCAAAAGGCATGAGGTAGGCGAATAATTACAAGATACTTTACTGATCTTGCAGTCAAAAATGTACAAAGATTTTAAAACAATAGCAGTGTCACAATACTGACAGATGAGTAACACAGTCACAGTAGTTGAATAGGTGACAATAGTACCTTGAACTTTACATATCTATCTAACCATTACCTGAAAATAAAAAGCCTATATTCCTCTGTTAAAGGAGCCAATCCTTTTTTCATTTTTCACCTAAAATGACATACCCAAATCTAACTGTCTGTAGCTCAGGACCTGAAGCAAGGATATGCATATTCTTGATACCATTTGAAAGGAAACACTTTAAAGTTTGTGGAAATGTGGAGAATAGAACACAATAGATCTGGTAAAAGATGATACAAATAAAAAAACATGCGGTCTGTTTTTGTTCCATCATCTTTGAAATGCAAGAATAAGGCAATTACATGACTTAGAACTCTAGGCGCAATTTAGATTTTGGTCACTAGATGGCAGCAGTATATGTGCAAAGTTTTAGACTGATCCAATGAAGCATTTGCATTAATGTTCAAAATGTTGCATCAAGTCTGCCCAAATGTGCCTAAAATCGGTTAATTTAAACGTTTAAGTTCATAACTGTGCACTCTCAAACAATAGCACAGTATTATTTCACTGTATTAGGTACTGTAAATTAGACAGTGCTGTTGGATTAACCATATAAGACATAGCTATGTCCTGGAAAATGTTCTTGTTACTTACAACGTCATGCTAATCACATTAGCGTACGTTAGCTCAACCGTCCAGCGGGGAGGGGGGCACCGATCCTGTAGAGGTTTTAACCCTCTAGTCTAAGACCTCTGTCTTGACGTTTAACCCCAGGATGTCCGACTATTACTGACTGTACCAACTGTCCCGTTCTATTTTAATTACTGGAGAGACCATCTAACTGACAGCAGGTCAACAAAGGACCTAAAAATTCTTTACAGTGCTTATTATGAGGCCAATGCCTTCAGTGCTTAGAATTGTAATCCCATGGATCTGACCATATCTATATGTGGTGTCTGTACCTGGTCTTAGGCTCCTCTTCGGCTATTCCATGGTAACAGAATGATGGTCTGTGCTGTTTGTGCCGTCATTCTGTTACCAAACGTTGCCTCTGCACTGTTCTTCAAGTAAACGTGTTTTTGTCATTTTCTGTGGAAATTTGTTAAAAAGTTGTCCTTGTACGTTTTTTATTTATTTTTTACTTTGCGATCATTGGTTTTTATTTTTCGTACATTTGAAAGTGGAAAATTGAGAGTCTCAGCATCATTCTGTTACTGTGGAATTGCCATTTTTGGTTAATGTTAAAATCCCCTGTGGTTGGTTGTGTGCTGAACGAACACGTTTGCACCTGAACACCCTTTGAATGCATCACCTGTTTGTGTGAACTTGTTGAGACTGCTCACCGAACACATACTGCTTGTTCCACCATGGTCGCCCAAAGCTAGCACCTGCGCAGTGCACATATTTGCTAATCTTTGTACAGATCTGTTGTTCATACTTATTTGTTTGGAAATTACTGTACAAATTAGACCTGTGCCGCGTGCCCGGCGCCTATAGCGCAAGTAGACCCTTGTGAACAAGCAAGGAGTTCATACTAAAGTAGTCACTAGTCAGGATGATGGAGGAAAGGCAGAAAGGTCTGATACGAAAATGTAATGTTGTTTGTACCACCACCCTAACTGAGAACATGCATGTGTGTGAGTACTCAGCAGGACACATCCCGTGAATATAGTGAGGGTACTATTAGGCAACCCCAAAATGTAGGTCGTTAAACACACCATCATATATCATGAGGTGCGAGGCAGGAAAGAGCATTTGCACACCAAGTTCTCTTAGGCTATGCTGTCTAAACACAGCCTTAGATACTCAGTGTTGAGAGGCAGGATAACATCAGTAGGAACTATGTGAAAGTTCACTACCTTGACTAAGCCTTTGGCTACTGAAGGAAGCATAAAGCCGTTGGCCACTGCTCTCCTTACAGAGAGGAGGTGTCCTAAAGGTGCCTTAAAGATAGTTAGACAAATACCTGTCCAAGCAATGCACCAATTAAGTCATGAGCTAATCCAGACAGGCTTTCACTTGATCCCATTTAACGAGAGGAAACTAACGAGCGGAAGAGCCTGACAAGAAAATAGATTTGGGGGAGAGATTTGTCAATGTGGACTTTCGGCTCCCATTGGTGGACTTGTTGGTCTGTGCGTAGGGTTGTTTCCTAATGACGTCATACAGTTGAGCTAAGCTTCTTATTGCTTTTGAACACAGAAGTCCTATTTTTGTTTACATACAGGACAGGTGCCGTTCCTTCGGAAAGTATTCAGACCCCTTGACTTTTTCCACATTTTGTTATGTTACAGCCTTATTCTAAAATGGATTAAATACAAAACAAAAAAATCCTCAGCAATCTACACAGAATACCCCATAATGACAAAGTGAAAACAGGTTTAGAAATTTTTGCAAATTGATTCAAATAAAAAACAGAAATACCTTATTTACATAAGTATTCAGACCCTTTGCTTACGAGACTCGAAATTGAGCTCATGTGCATCCTGTTTCCATTGATCATGCTTGAGATGTGTCTACAACTTGGAGTCCACCTGTGGTAAATTAAATTGGACATGATTTGGAAAGGCATACATCTGTATATATAAAAAGGCCCCACAGTTGACAGGGCATGTTCGAGGCACAGATCTGGGGAAGGGTACCAAAAACAATTCTGCAGCATTGAAGGTCCCCAAGAAAAGCGGCCTCCACCCTTAAATGGAAGAAGTTTGGAACCACCAAGACTCATCCTAGAGCTGGCCGCCCTGCCAAACTGAGCAATCGGGGGGGCCTTGGTCAGGGAGGCGACCAAGAACCCAATGGTCACTGACAGTAAAAGGCACATGACAGCTTGCTTGGAGTTTGCCAAAAGGCACCTAAAGGACTCAGGCCATGAGAAACAATATTCTCTGGTCTGATAAAACCAAGATTCAACTCTTTGACCTGAATGCCAAGCGTCACGTCTGGAGGAAAACTGGCACCATCCCTATGTGTTTTTTATCAGCAGAGACTGGGAGAATAGTCAGGATCAAGAGAAAGTACAGAGAGATCTTTGATGAAACCCTGCTCCAGAGTGCTCAGGACCTCAAACTGGGGCAAAGGTTCACCTTCCAACAGAACAATGACCCTATGCACACAGCCAAGGACAAGTCTTAAGTCTCCGAATGTCCTTGAGTGGCCCAGCCAGAACCCGGACTTGAATATCTCTGGAGTGACCTGAAGATAGCTGTGCAGCTGCGCTCCCAATCCAACCTGACAGAGATTGAGTGTAAGAATGGGATAAACACCCCAAATACAGGTGTGCCAAGCTTGTAGCATCATACCAAAGAAGACTCAAGGCTGTAATTGCTGCCAAAGGTGATTCAACAAAGTACTGTAATGAAACAGGCAGGGAGCTGGTCTCGAAACCTCAACCTTCTAGCCCGAAGTCCCACACGCTAGCGACTGTGCCGCAAAAGCATGCTTGTGCGGCAGAGTCGATATCTGCACTTATAAACCCAGTGTCGGTACACTACTCCCCCCTTTCAAAGAGCGTGTCCTCGCGCTAGCTTGCGACTCTACGTCTTACAGGATCGCGCTCACCGGCCAAGCACACGCACTGTCATGGATGCAAGGTCCGATCCCTTCTGACACCAATGTAATGAAACAGGCAGAGAGCAGGCCTCGAACCCTCGACCTTCTAGCCCGAAGTCCAGTGCGCTATTGACTGTGCCACAAAAGCATGGTCATGCGGAAGAGTCGGTATCAGTGATTATAAACCCAGGGTCGTTACACTACTGAGAGTCTGAATACTTATGTAAATGTGATTTTTTTAATGAATTAGCCAAAATTGAAAAAAAAAAATGTATTTGCTGTCATTATGGGGTATTGTGTAAAGATTGATGAGGGGAAAAAAACAATAATACATTTTAGAATAAGGCTGTAACCTAACAAAATGTGTAAAAAGTTGTGGGGTCTGAATACTTTCCGAAGGACAGGTTAGCTAAGACCAAGTCAGTTTGGTGAATGAATGTAGGGCTACTCCAGTGGTACAGTATCTGCAAAATGGTCATTTATTAACAAGCAATATTCCAGCAATAGTGACCTTCAGAGAAACGTTTAAAAAGTGATTCATTCATATTACACATCTTATGTTGCCGACTGATTCTACATCAGTGGGAAAAAATGTAACCTACAATGTAGTGTGTGTGTTTGCTCTCAGTGGCCTAGTATGATCATATTTAGACTAGCTACCTCAATCTCCTGCAGCTGCTCCTGGTTGGTGGAGAACATCTGCTGCAGCCCCTGCTCCAACTCATTGTTCCGGTCCAGCAGGGTCTTACCCAGCTGAGCCGCCAAATGGAGATCTGTAAATAGATACACGCAAACAAAACACATTCATTGTACATGTAACAGGGTTGGTTATGTTTCCAACTTGCCTCTAAAGAAAGGTACATTTAATGTTCAAGCATTCTTATTGGTTGGTTCAATTTCGGTGACAATAAGGCGTGTTATTGGCCCCGCTTTCAGAAAGGGGGAGTTCGGGTGAGATCCCCAGTATGAAAATGTGACGCAAGGGGTAGGTCACGTTCTGAATACTGTTTTCTATATTTTACAATGTGTTGCTGATTTATACATGTGTGGGTATATGGTACCTGTTCGGGATTGAGTGGCTTTCTGGGATGTGCTTTGGTATATGATTGCTGTATATAAATAAGTGTGTTAGCTAGCATGCACCGATGTAATGGTCACATACGCCCACTGCTAACAGATGTGTTCATGCTACAGATTTTACCATCGACAGTCATCAACATCATTAAGCCCTGCACAACTAACGTGCTGTTTCCTATTTAACAACAGATAATAAATAATGCTCAACTGGGACCACTGGCTGGGGTGATTTATTTGGACAAAACCGTACTCTCCTTGCGTTGTTTTAACACTGCTACATATACACACACTAAACATGGATCAGTTCACAGTATGTTAGGCTCCTTCAGTCCAATATTGGGCTAACATTACTCATTTTAGTCCAAGGTCCTTACATGTTCTGTTTAAAGGCGAATTGGCTCTGGAAGCCAAAACAGCCAAAAGCTCCATCTAAATCGATTCTCAATTGCAGTATGGTTCTAGAAACATAAATCCCTTTACTTTCATATCACATTATTTCCAAATGCAAAATACACACTTACTTCACACAGATGTAAGCGGTTTTAACACAGTTGCAGCCGACAGTATTTTTCAGTGACAACACGTTTGTGGCGTCTGACTTGCATTTACACACGTGTTCGGAGACGCGGATAGCTAATTTCTGTAAACAAGCACTATAACATGGAAATATGGCTGTGTGAGAACCCTAACAAAATAAAGGTGTATCAATTTAACCTTTTGTTTTGTATAACGAGAACGTCTAGCTACCCAAAAGGTTGCGAGTTCGAATCTCATTGCGGATAACTAGTATTTTAGCAACTTTTTCAACTACTTACTACTTTAAGCTCCTTTGCATGTTAGCTAACCCTTAACACCTTTAGCCAACCCTTCCTTTAAACTAACCCCTAACCTAGCTAACGTTAGCATCCTAGCCACCTAGCTAGAATTCGTAACATATTATATTGTAAAGTCATAACATATTGTACACTTTGTAAATTCATAACATTACAAATTATAATTCAGAACATATCATACAAAATGGGTGATGAACATCCACAAATTAATACATAATATACGAAACGGAGTGTATTGATTTACATACAGAATAATACAAAATGCTCTGAGACCAGGTTGCAGCCAGCCACGTAATGTAATGAGTGTCATGATCAACAACATACAGGTAGGTGCACAATAATCATGCAGTACACATATACATGCAAATAGTGCCCAAACAAACTGCAAAAACTGTAGCCTACACACACAAAACATGGGAAATGACAGCTTCAGGATATCCTGGCAACAAGAAGGCTCTCAGTAATTCTCTATATAGACCCCACTATTACTGACTGTGTGAGTGTCACGAGTGTTACCATTTACAACAAGATAATGTGTTCGATACAAATCACTAATTTTGTTGAGACTTTCATTTTTTTAAAGTGTTTTTAAAATGGAATAGATGTGGGTCTATGAAAATGGTCAATTTGTAAGTCGCTCTGGATAAGAGCGTCTGCTAAATGACTTAAATGTAAATGTAAATGTATCCTTTGAGACTTGCGGTTGCAATGTTGGCAATTGCATGTCTACCACTGAAAATGTAATCAGCCTACGTGCAATAACCGTGAGGCTATTCACTGATTTTGTCTAGGACAATTTAAAATAACATTGTAATTATTTTCCAATCTGTAACCTCAGATGACTGTAGAATTGTGGAGTCGTATTGCAATAGGAGGCTGGTGATTGTTCCCTCTCAGTTGCGGCTGTTTAGGACGCAACCAAGCTATCCCTCCCTTCAACGCCCGCAACACAAGTCTCTTACCGTGCTCAAGGTCCTGTTTGCCATACCATGGCTCCTCATCCTTGAGCTCAAACTCTTCCTCCACTATCATATCGGTCAGCATTTCCACTGACAATTGTATTCCAATAGAGTGCACGCTCCACCCGGCAGAATCCTAAAACACCGGTGTGATAAACAGCCTGGAGTGACCAGACAATATCCTCTGGTGTCGTAGTCCGGTGTCTCTCTGCAGCAACGTGGCAATCTGCGCAGCCGGAGAACGAACTCAGCCCCTAAGTAAAAAGCAACACTACTTTTTAATGACAGTTCATTGACCAATAATTAGAAAGTAGGTGGGACCAGAGCACCTTTTTGTCCAATGTTTGTTTGTTATGGTTCGGTGACATGGATTATTGCCCCGCCTATTTCCGCATTTACAGAAACGGGTTTGATAGCTGCAAGCGAGGAGAGGAGCATAATGTTATTATTTTATATTAACACATAGTTGTGATTGTGTATTCATCAGTGAGGTTATCTTAATTAGTATTTGCAAAGTCTGTTTGCTGACCAAGCTGAAATAGTAGAAATTCTGCGCTCGACTGCAGCACTTTTGCCATGGAATATGAATAGCTATGAACTCCGTTTCTATAAACTCACCTTTCACTCAAGTGACACTCGACTCATTTTGCAAGTCTGTGGTAATTAGATCAAAGTGAGTAGCCTGGGGAAATGAAACCACCACCAGGCATGACCGTGGAGAAACCAGCCGCAGGTGTTCGCACCTTCGGCGGCCTGAACATCCTAGGGCACCTGGCGAGTCTGGGGGCTCACCCCGCCGCCGTGGCTTACTCCATGACCACCCTGGGAGCAGGCATGATGAACAGCATATTCAGCTTCTACTATGTCAAGCTGTTCCTCAACAAGTACAAGATATCAGAAGGAGCTTTCCATCAGTCACAAGTGAGTACTGTACTACAGTAACAGATACTGTACACGTTATGAGAGGCAGGTAGCCCAGTGGTTAGAGTGTTGGGCCAGTAACCGAACCACATTATTATTTGTTAAACAGCAACTGTAGCCTTCGGGCCATATGACTATGGTGCACTTGTGTAATAATAGGCCAACATTGTGCACTGCCCAGTAATAGTATGTCAATTAAAAATGGGAATAACTGGCTTGATAGTCAATGCTCAATGGTAGTGAGGAATGTATGTACAATGGTATTATTGGTCATGCAGCTTTCTCACACTTCATTAAGTGGAAGGAACAACACATGACAGCATATACAGTCCTTTGACATGTGTAATTTGGGCAATTGTGCAATATTTGCAACTTTGAGATACACATTTCTATGCTAACAATACAATAATTATGTCATCCCTTCATCCTGACAGGTGGTGTACATGGTGTGGAATGCAGTGAACGACCCTCTGTTCGGCTACCTGCAGGATAACTCCCGCGTACCGTGCTGCTCTCAACGTCGTCTCTCCATCCTGTATGGTGCTCCCTTCTACGCAATCGCCTTTCTGCTCGCCTGGTTTCCATGGCGAGAGTACGCCCCCGGCGACTGGATGAGCGGCGTCCACCTGATGGTGGCGTTGTGTGCGTTCGACGGGATGCTGACGTTTGTGTTGCTGGCGCAGTGCGCCCTCTTTGCAGAGATTTCAGGCCACCACCAGAGCAGGCTGAGACTCATCAAATACAACCAGGTAGGAAAGGGAGGTGTTTTGTGTAGTGTTTTTTTACATGTTTCATTTTAGCCTGTATATGGTATTTATTTTGTTGTCTGAAGTCAGTAAAGTGTTCTCACGTTAGTCTCCTCTTCCCCCTCCTCTCCCCAGGTGGCATCACTTATAGGTTCTTCCAGTGTTCTATTCTGCGGCCTCCTCTCCCAGAACATGGATGACTTCCCATCCTTCCAGTGCTTCACTGTCCTGGTGGCCGTTCTGGCTTGTGGCTGCATGATCTACACAGGCCTACACAGCGAGAGCCGCTTTGACACCAAAGGGTCAGCACCGAGGTCAAACTACCAAGGTTCTGGCCAATCAACTCTTTCCTTCTCCTTGGTGATCTCTATGACCTTGCAGATCCTGACCAATAGGGACTTCCAGCTCTTTGTGCTCATGAACTTTTTTCAGGTCAGAGAAAAAGACTTGGGTACAGCCACTGAATGGGGGCACAGAATGTGGTTTGTTCTGTTAATGGGGACATGTGAGTGTGTACCACAGCTGACCATTACATTTATATTTCCTATCCTTTGCACTTTTTCCAGGTCTTCATGGTGGCATTCTGTAATAACTTCACTATGATCTTCGCCGAGCATCTGATACCCCCCAATGTGCTTCCGTCACTGGCCAAGAGCTTCATGTATGGAGCAGGCTTCATCTGTCCTCAGGTAACATACCACAGCTCAAAACACTTTGTACTGAGTGGAGGGAGTCACTGACCTCACTCAGCATCACCAATGTATTACATTGAGTGCGTTGCCAAGTGCTGAACCACACACTAGACCACCTATTTTATAGCATTGCCTCATTGATTTATTCCAAGTGTTACATACTGTATGTTATTGTCATCTCTCTGTGGTGCGTCTCTCTCAGTTGGTTGTGCTGAGCAGTCAGAGCCTGCTCCACAGCCTAGGCTACTACAAGATCATCCTGCTCACCTTCTACGTGGAGGCTGGCATGGCTGCCGTCATGCTGGTGCTGGGGCCACATCACTACTACATCCTGGCATTCTTCCTGACCGCTAACATGTAAGAAGTTATGTTATGGTATTGTCATTGTAATGTTATTATATCATCTATTTATATGTTATTGTAGCCACTGGCATTAATGACAGTACATTTCCACATATATCAATGTCAGTTATGTAATTCAGTAACATGATTTGCTCCATGAGTTGGATATACAACAGTGCCATTTTACAACTGTTTGCTTTATCATACAAACACTATTTAATTGTAAAATAAATAAATCTATATTCTCTTTGTCGCCATTAAGGGTCCTTGTCCAGGCAGCCTTCAGTCTGTTTAACCTGCCTCTGGCTGACATTATCGACTCAGACCTTCAGAGACACAAGCGCAGGTAAACCCAGGTCTGCTGTGTGACAGCACAGTTATTATAGTGCCACATCAGCACACAGTGACCTCCACCCGCCCAGCCATCCATTACAGATAGACAGAAATAGAACACTACTCTCTCAGGTGTGTTCTGTAGGCTAACACTGAGCTTCATTGGCAGTGCTACAGTACCTAACAGCCTCCCTTGGAAGGGCACCTACCTAACATTACAAAAGTAACAGAGGCTGTATGTTCTTACAAAAAGGTTACAATCAATGTGCATCTCTGTAAGTCACGTACAGTACACGGACAGGAATGTAAACACAGTGACGGAGATAAACACTAGCAAGGGTAGAGCTAAAAGCGCTTTGAGCCCTTGATGGAAAATATAAATCCAGTCATTCCAATCCATGATTATTATTGTCATTGTTATATCCTTATGACATCAAAGTAAGTGGATCAAGTTTTAAAGCCTTGTTGTGTCCTTTCCCTCTGTCCTCTACAGCTCCCCCCTCTCCTCCATGGTGTTTGGGACCAATGCTCTGTTCACTAAACCAGCCCAGTCTCTGGCTCCTATGCTGGTGGTCTCCCTCCTAAACCAGTTTGGCTATGAGAACCTGAAGGACGCTGGGAGGGATGCAAACCCCAGGTAAGGGCTGCTGGGAGGGATGCAAACCCCAGGTAAGGGCTGCTGGGAGGGATGCAAACCCCAGGTAAGGGCTGCTGGGAGGGATGCAAACCCCAGGTAAGGGCTGCTGGGAGGGATGCAAACCCCAGGTAAGGGCTGCTGGGAGGGATGCAAACCCCAGGTAAGGGCTGCTGGGAGGGATGCAAACCCCAGGTAAGGGCTGCTGGGAGGGATGCAAACCCCAGGTAAGGGCTGCTGGGAGGGATGCAAACCCCAGGGGCTGCTGGGAGGGATGCAAACCCCTGGTAAGGGCTGCTGGGAGGGATGCAAACCCCAGGTAAGGGCTGCTGGGATGGATGCAAACCCCTGGTAAGGGCTGCTGGGAGGGATGCAAACCCCAGGTAAGGGCTGCTGGGATGGATGCAAACCCCAGGTAAGGGCTGCTGGGAGGGATGCAAACCCCAGGTAAGGGCTGCTGGGAGGGATGCAAACCCCAGGTAAGGGCTGCTGGGATGGATGCAAACCCCAGGTAAGGGCTGCTGGGAGGGATGCAAACCCCAGGTAAGGACTGCTGGGAGGGATGCAAACCCCTGGTAAGGGCTGCTGGGAGGGATGCAAACCCCTGGTAAGGGCTGCTGGGAGGGATGCAAACCCCAGGTAAGGGCTGCTGGGAGGGATGCAAACCCCAGGTAAGGGCTGCTGGGAGGGATGCAAACCCCAGGTAAGGGCTGCTGGGAGGGATGCAAACCCCAGGTAAGGGCTGCTGGGAGGGATGCAAACCCCAGGTAAGGGCTGCTGGGAGGGATGCAAACCCCAGGTAAGGGCTGCTGGGAGGAATGCAAACCCCTGGTAAGGGCTGCTGGGAGAGATGCAAACCCCAGGTAAGGGCTGCTGGGAGGGATGCAAACCCCAGGTAAGGGCTGCGTCTCAATAGTCTTAAATGTCCACTTATTATCTCCTTTTTGCTAATTGTATTATTGTGGTGAGTACTGAACAGGTGAAAGTGAATTCCCTGTAGTCATCCATTTTGCTTGTATCTGATCTGTCTTCAGATAAGTGAGGCGAGGAAGGCACTTTAGACTATCAAGGACGACCATTTAAGATCCTTTTCTGTGTTTTGCATTATTAGCTTGAATCCATGTTTGCTCTGCCAGCATGCAAATTAACTTTAGCCTGACCAAACCAGTCTTACTGTTACGGCCTGGTGTATTTTGGAGCTGTAGGAGTGGGAATGATCTAGGATTGGTTCACTGCCAGCGAGTCACCGGCTGAATTAAAGCAGCATTTGATTCATTTCAGGTGCCGATATCACACATTGTTATCCATAAATGTAATGTTTGACAACTTGCTGTGGTTAAAGCTTGAACTCCTAATGTTACGCTTACTGAGATGACTGCTTACACCGCCTAGTGGTGAAATAGCTGCATTGACATGTTACATTAATTGTGTCAGTGAACCCATGGAAAGCAACTGCATTTATTCTACGACATGGTAGTTAATTAAACGTTACTTTAATGTATCTCTATCATAGCATTATTAGATGTAATTTTTATGAATTGTCTTGATACACAGACACACTGGTTGAATACATGACTACACATTTCCAGTAGCTCCTCTATATCTTGTAACAGGTCCTGTACTGTCTGAATAATGTCCTACTCCTCCCCTGCAGTGACTTGGAGGCCCTCCACACCACCATGTTCTACCTGGTGTGTGTGGTGCCCATGTGTATCGCCGCCCTGCAAGTCTTCGCCTGGAAGCCCTTCTCAATACGCAACAGTCACACCGTGGACACCATGTATATCGACGGCTGAGTCACTCAATTTATGCTGTTTATGAGTCACTGTCTATGCTGTCTTTTAAGACTTGATAGGTTGCTGCAGCACTCCTAAAGGGAACATGGGGGTGTAATGGCCGGAGGGTACTGCAGAAGAAAACACTCCATCTGTATGTGTTTGTTATGTTTGTCGGTGAACTTGTCTGGTGGTGATGAAGGGAATGGTACTGACCTTAACTCTGGTAGCAGGAGCACAGTGCCTGAGTCTGCTATTACTCTATGCAATAATATTATGTTAGTTACTGTGGAAACTGTATGACTTAACCAAGTTTGAGGGATATTGTAGCATCAGATTACTTTCACATAGTTTATTAGTTTTCAGACTTTGTTCTCCAAACAAATTGAATGTAAAAACAGATATTTTCTTTGACATTGTGTATACTACATACTGTTATCATGGGACCTGAACCATTGTGATATTGTGCCTTTGTCTAAATAGTTAATACCAAACAAATATGCTATTACTTTTCATTCAAATGATTTGCATTCATTTGTTGTGGAATGTTTCCTACGTGTCCTTTTACACTGATCCCATTTAAAAACAATACGCCTTCATTCAAATAACTTGCACGTGTTATTTACGTTGACTTTTCAAAATGAAACATGGACAAAACCAATTGGATATTCAAATAGGTGAACTTCAGATTCAGTAGAGGGACTTCTGTTTTTCTTTCTAATTAATTTGAAGTTTATCAATAAATCGAGATTGTTTTTGTCTGGTTACTCTCTTTGGTTAAGCTAAGGGTCAGTTTTAGATTTCGGTTAGTCGTTTTGCAGGTCAGCAGTGTCCTTCGTTTATAGTCTCCCGCCTGAAGATCAGTCTGTGTAGGGAAGTAGCTGTCATTAATGATTCTCCTTTTTGTTGAGTCACTGGTTTTGGTAAATGTCCTCTGGATGGTTGGAGTGGGGGCTTTCAACCTGCAAGACGATTCAGTTGAGTTTATCAGCTGTAGAGTCAACATGGTGTAGATTAGATGTGTTGATAAGAGAAGAGTTTGCTTAAGACAAAGGTGTGATTATTTAGTCAATTGAAAACAGGTTGTTATAACTGAGTCATAACATAAACATAACATCAAATCGAAGCACTTTCCTAGCCTCTCATACTTATTAGGAAAGCCAATAAGCCATATTAGGAAAATGCAATGTGACCATCTCGTACCTTGTTTTGAGCAGGGCCACTGTGGTTGGGGTTTTTCTTGTTACTTCGTAAGTTCCTCTTACCGTACAGCTCTTGCACAACAGCACCAAACTGTACTCGAACTTTATTCTTCTGTAAGAGAATGAACAGCAAACAAATTGGTTACATCACAGTGGCAAATAACAACTAAAAAGTGTTGTATTTCCTTGTCTTTCTGCAATGTAAAGATACATTAGTCTCAACATTGTGAGACTGAGGATTTTACTAGGAATTTACGGAAGAGGAATACCCCTTCTTACAAAACAATGATAGCAAGGGCTTGGAAATAGAGCTGTTCCTTGTTTAAGACATTGGGCTTTCCACAACATGGTGAAACTAAATATTGAGAACACATTGCACATTGTGGTGGTATCAAGTATTCTTTAAGACATAATGAACAACTTCAGTGAGGCAGTACAAAAGAGAAGACTGCACCTGGATGTCACTCTTCTGTGTGCCTCTGCAAACGGCAATGTCTTTCCCAGTCTAGTGTAGAATGAGCAGGTTAGAATCCAATGTAGACTAGATGATTATGATGGTTGCATGATTGGTCAATATATTTTGTGCTCTGTTACATCTCAAACAACAACCAATTCATAATGATCATTATATGCATGTATCTAGAGTAATACAATAGCTTACCTTCTTACGAATGATCAGAATCAGTATTGCCAGACTGTACAAGGCTAACAGGACAAACAGCAAAACTTGCCAGGCCATCTGCACGCCCCTCTCTGAAAGCACACAGGAGAACTGGCACTTGGTTTTCATATGGTTGTAAAGGCAAAACTTGAGTAGAACTGAAAAGTCCCCCTTGCTACCCCAAACACTCTTACCCATAGAGATATATTAAATGATGAGTAATCATTTCAAATGACACATGTTCTATTTCATTCTATGCTCTTACCTCTCACCACCAGCGTGGTGCCCTGCCCTATCTCCTGTGCCCCGCTGCATACCACGTCTCTAAACAAGGCAGCACAGTGGTACACCCCGCTGTCATTGGCCTGGAGTGAGTTGATATTTAGGCTGTTTTTCTCCAGGCTGTATTTGTGTTGCTGGGTTATCAGATCGACCGAGTGATGAGCGTCCTGCTTGAAGACGAACCAGAGGAAATCAATGTTCCTATTGGTATCATATACGATGTTACAGGGGAGAGAGGCTGACTGACCCCCTATCCGCCAAATGATATCGTCTGGCTGGTGTAACGATAACCCTGGAAGGCAGTTTTCCTTGTTCTCCATGATGACTGGAGTAAAACGAGATACAGGTATAATCATAAAGTTGTACTCTCAATCGTTATAAGTGAACCTAATATGGAATCAAACCGTTTTAATCTGATATTTAATCACATTTAATTTAGCTGATATGATACATTTAATTTAGCTGATGTGTCCTT
The DNA here is from genome assembly GCF_021184085.1 of Oncorhynchus gorbuscha. NCBI lineage: Eukaryota > Metazoa > Chordata > Actinopteri > Salmoniformes > Salmonidae > Oncorhynchus > Oncorhynchus gorbuscha. The sequence continues at coordinate 178,943 of NW_025745998.1, read as the reverse complement.
ACCGGCTGTCGAGATTAATTAGCGCGATAGAGGAGAACACTGACAAATCCGTTCTGATGAAAACATAATGTTGACACAATATGTGTGTGTGCGCGCTGTGATCTCATGACTAAGTGTGCAATAGACAGAACAGGAAGATGGATGTTTTCACTTCTCTCAGTTTTCCATCCTGTTTACCAAGTATCTCATCATTATGTGTTTGGTGTTGTAATCCCAAACAAATTATCTCACAGTTGTCAGTCAAAACTGTCTTCTCGTAGTAATGTTGCAGCATCAGCGATATGTGAGAATCAATCTGTTCGCTGTTCAAATTCAAGGCCCTGGCATGACAGTCACATTGCGTTTATTCAACTAGAAATTCTTACCAATGGATGCTGGTGGGCGTGTTTAGCACAGGTGTCACTCAAATCGCCGTATCCAATCCGAACCCAATTTGCTTTGTAAATTTACGTTTTCTTACGCCCCCTTCCACGTCGACTTGCCCTATCGCCATATTTCAACTCGTTGCATCAAAAAAGGGATAGCGAAGCCAGTTAAATAAGTTAGAAAGCTAATTTAAACCAGGAAAAAGTTAATAGGAGACTTTAAGTCATTTTCACCGGTGTCAAAAGAAGGCATCAGCAATGAACATCTTCAGGTTAACGGGAGACCTCTCTCACTTGGCAGCTATCATCATTCTCCTGCTCAAAATATGGAAAACCAGGTCGTGTGCTGGTGAGTATATTAGCCACTAAAATGTATATTTCTTCAAATAACTTATTGACTATGTCCTGTCTACTCATGTATTTAGTTACCCGTCTGCCCACATTCCAACCCATCTAGTTAGCTGTAGTTTAGATCCCTGTAGACAGCTAGCTAACATGGATAGTATATATATATTTAGCTGGTAGCTACAGAACAAACAAGCAACGAATGGCATTTTAAGTGTGTGTGTGTGTGGTGTGGTGTGTGTGTTATATATAATATATATATATATATCTATATATATCTATATATATATCTATATATATCATGAAACATGCAGAAACATGTTGTGTGCACTGGAGTGTTCGCTAGCTAGTGAGCTTGAATTGGTTGAACGTTAGCTACTTCACCACAGTAGCATGTCAACTTGCTGTCTATTCTAGCGCGGCAACTTGGATTACTCTGATTTTAAAGTTAACTACTAGCTAAATGGATTATTGTTTAATCAAAGCCTTCATTGAATATCTGGAATATATGCAAAACATGTTAGCTACGGTATCTAATTAGCTAGCTATGTGTAACAGCCAAAATAGTCGACGATTAAAAGAAAATCGATTGCTCATAAAGTGATGCAGGTTTGGACACTGTACCTTGCTTTCAGATGAGGTATTTATGAATAACTTCTGTTTAAACATCCTGTTTAGTGTCACCTTGTTTTCTGCAACAGTCTGGCATGCGAGTTCACTCAATGTAGCCCGGCGTTTGATTGTTAGATCTGGACTCTGACGTGGCATTCTTGAAAGTCTCACGAAATTAAATTAGGTGGCAAGGAATCAATGCATTCTCACTCAAAAGTAGTCGCCACTTATACATTTATGTGTCAAATTAGCTGAACACATCCTATATTCTAAACACTCGCACACGTTTCTCTCATCAACCTTGTTTGCATCGGATTAATTTGCCTTTGAGGCATTAGGATCTGCTGTTTTTTTCTAATACCAGTCACTGTAATATATAGAATAGATAAGATGTCTTGTGCACATTACGATGAGGCCTACATGGAGATGCATTAGTTGCAGAGTGATCACCCTGGTCTTGAGATGCTGCTGCATTTCTTGATGTAGTTTCAGCAATCAGATAGTTAATTTATCCTCTAGTCAGACATGGGTTTGTCTCACTCACATTTCCAACTGCTGTTAAGATACTATCACACTTGCAGCTCTGACTGGGCAGGGGCTTGCAAAGGAAGACTATTTCAGAAGTTGTGGAGGACTTGCCATTCTTCCAGAACATGTTCTTTCTTGAAGTGATGCAAAACTAGAAGAATAATTTCTTATTTCATTCCCAGGTATTATCAGTCCTACTATTGTTAAACTGGTTGTCCCATCCAGGTATCTCTGGGAAGAGCCAGATCCTGTTTGCTTTGGTCTTCACTACTCGTTACCTGGACCTCCTCACCTCCTTCATTTCCCTCTACAACACCACCATGAAGGTAAGAGGATGGCTGAGCCTTCCTTTCCTTCTCTCATAGTATAGTATTGATTAAGTGTTATGAGTTGGGCCAGGTAGAATCCCTTAGTTGTCTGCATAAGCAATTGACAATGTCCTCACCAAATCTCTCTGGGGGTTCAGATAAGTTCTATCTGTAGATTTATTCTGGCCCTAGTCCTTATGAGAGACTGTCTAGACTGCACTACTATTTTCTTCTCAGCACCATTTTATTTGACCTTTATCTAACTAGGCAAGTCAGTTAAAAACAAATTCTTATTTTCAATGATGGCCTAGGAACAGTGGGTTAACTGCCTGTTCAGGGGCAGAACAACAGATTTGTACCTTGTCAGCTCGGGATTTGAACTTGCAACTTTTCGGTTACTAGTCCAACGCTCTAACCACTAGGCTACCCTGCCCCCTTAACATGGGATACATTCATTTTCTCCCTATACTCTTCTCTGCAGGTGATCTACATTGGTTGTGCCTACGCCACTGTCTACCTGATCTACATGAAGTTCAAGGCCACCTATGATGGGAACCATGACAGCTTCCGAATGGAATTCCTGGTGGTTCCTGTAGGAGGCCTCGCCTGCCTGGTCAACCATGACTTCTCTTTCCTAGAGGTTAGAGACATTTACATTACATATGAAGGAGAAGCCCCTAGTTGATGTCTACTTAAACCTATTCCTCATGGTCAGTTGTGAGAGAGCTGGCAGATGAGATTAATGGCTAATATACGGTGTTCTGTGTTTGTCTTTCTATCAGATCCTGTGGACATTCTCCATCTACCTGGAGTCGGTGGCCATCCTGCCCCAGCTCTTCATGATCAGTAAGACGGGCGAGGCGGAGACAATCACCACCCACTACCTGTTTTTCCTGGGTCTCTACCGGGCCCTGTACCTCTTCAACTGGATCTGGCGCTTTTACTTCGAGGGTTTCTTCGACATGATCGCCATTGTGGCCGGCATGGTGCAGACTATCCTCTACTGCGACTTCTTCTACCTTTATGTCACCAAAGGTGAGTCTCCACCTAAATGTCCACCTCTGATTTATGTTCTGCCATCTGTGTATTCGCTGTTTGACCATCTGGTATTTTATGTATGCGTAAGTAAGCTTTGTTGGACTTTTATTTTATTTATTTTTTATTAACCTTTATTTAACCAGGAAGGGCTCATTGAGATTAAAATCTCTTTTTCAAGAGCGCCCTGGCCAAGATAGGCAGCACCAAGTCATTACAAAAAAATTACAGACAGACAACATGAAAAACTACAAGTAATCTAGTAAAAACCATTGAATTCACAAGAGTATAAAACAGCAAATTAAAAACATTGACAGGTCAGGGAATCAGCCTCAATCCTTCATCAGTGATTTAAAAACACCAATCGGGACAAGTTCTTCCAGTTTAAAAGTATTTTGTTAGGTGTTCCAAGACGATGGTGCAGAGTACATAAAAGCTCTTTTACCAAATTCAGTTCGGACGTTTGGAACAGTTAGCAGGATAAAGTCCAGCGAACAACGAGAGTACCCACCATATTCCTGAACAATAAAAATGCACAAATAAAAAGGTAGTAAACCCAAAATGGCTTTGTAAATAAAAGTCTACCAGTGACTGAGCCTACGAGTGACTAGAGAAGGCCAGCCAATCCTGGTACACAAAGTGCAGTGGTGCGTAAGGGTTTTGCAGTTTGAATCTCAAAGTGCCATGGTAAAGAGTGTCAATTGATCTCAAACACTGAGCGGAAGCATTCATATATAAAATATCCCCATAGTCTAGTAAAGACATAAATGTAGCTGAAACCAGCCTCCTTCTGGCTTCAAAAGAAAAATAGGCCTTATTCCTAAAATAAAATCCCAATTTCAGCTTGAATTGTTTTGTAAGTTGTTGAATATGCAATTTTAAAAGAGGCTGTCATCAATTCAAATTCCAAGATATTTATGAGGTTACAACCTCAATCTCCTTGCCCTGACAGGTAGTAATAGGTGAAAGGTTCAGAGGTCTATTTCTTGCATTAGAGAACACCCATTAGTTTAGTTTTGTCAGTATTGAGGATAAGCTTTAATTGACACAAGGTATGTTGAACAGTATAAAAAGCAGTTTGCATGTTCTGGAAAGCTTTTGTAAGAGACGAGGCACAACAGTAAATAACAGTATCATCAGCATAAAAATGAAGTTGTGCATTTTGGACATTTGTCTAAATCATTTATATAAATAGTGATTAAGAGAGGAGCAAGTACAGAGACTTGGGGCACACCATTCAAGACAGACAATTTGACATAAGCCCGTCAAATTGAGTGCACTGAGTTCCATTAGACAGATGGTTAGCAAACCATGCAACTGCATGCTCTGAAAGACCTACACTCGACAGTCTCTGCCTTAGTATAGCATGATCAACTGTATCAAAAGCCTTAGAGATCAATAAAAAGTGAGACTGAGTGCTGTTTTTTGTCTATGGCTTCAGTGATATCATTTAAAATGGCTGCTGTAATTGTGCTATGCTTCTTCCTGAAGCCTGATTGGTACATTGATAAAATAGAGTTAGTAAATAATTGATGTTTGAGTTTGTAGGACTACATCATATCCTAAATGAGTTATAATCTATCTAGATACACTTTGAATGTTGTAGTACACAGGAGTCCGCACACTGCAAGGGAAATATATATTTTTTTTTTAAGTCATTGACCCTCTGACATGTATCTCAATAATCCTTAGTGCTGAAAGGAAAGAAGCTGAGCCTGCCAGCATGAGAGGTTCAGACGGAGACCCCGTGTCTCCCAGCAGACTCAGGTTGCGTGGAGATGACATCACGGAACCCCGCCGAGCAAGATGCCTGAGAGACGGAGTGACTCAAGGGGGAAAACACTAGTCTTCTTCATGAATAACTTTGAACTGGTAAACCACAAACGGCTCAAACTGAGTGAGAGGTCATCCCTGGTCTTCACGCAGTCATCAGATATCTATTTTTAGCATATTGCCTTACCTTTTCTCATTGCTGTTCAAAATAGAAAGAAAACATGCTTTTTTTTCGACATGTGAGGTGTGCTCTTTGATGGCTCAATATGCATTGTATTGATTAGGGTTGACTCAATGCAAAGTACCTTGCCAAACTTCAAAATGAAATACAAAAATGTAGCCTTTATGATTAAGATGGAAACGATGTGTCAAGGAGTATTATGTAATGATGATTTTATGTCTTGCTATTTTTTCATACATTGTTTTTACATGACTGTACCCCCTTGGCCAATTTATTATTCACATCTACTTTTACTTATGTTTTGTAGGTGCTCTTTCATTTGGATATCCCAGTTTGCACTCCTCTCTTCAAAAAGTTATCCTGCAAAGCCCACTTCTGGGTTCTTGTTTATATAACCCTTTGCCCAATATATATTTTTTCCAGTTGCCCTTTTTGACATTTTTGGTAAAATTCAATGCAGTTGTCAAATTTGAAAGCATAAATTCTTCATCTTGGTGTCCTCCATTTATGTACATACTTGCCTTTCTAAGATGAAGTTCCCATCTTAACATGATACATATCACCTTTCACATCCCCAACCAAAAGAAGAGTTTATTGCATGACTTAGGCTCAGCTTGTTCAACATTGGATGATTAAGTAATTTAGGGGTTCGTATCAGAAAATGTGCTTCCCGACAGGGCTATTTGGTTTGTTTTCAATGCAGTCATAGACTAAGGTTAATTTGATTGAATACTGTAATCACCTTACATGGTCAGTTTGTTTAGCTGTTTAAATAAAGATGCAGACATTTGTCAGAGGTAAAAGATCCATTGAAATATACATGATATTCTAGAACAGTGTTCAGGAGGAATGCGTGTGAGATATGGTGTTTGGTATAGATGCATTTGAGTTGTGTTGATATTTGACCTGTTTTCCCAGCTAAGTAAACCCCCAGTCTTCATTTGTCATTCCTATAGCTTATTTTGTTTTAAGTTGCATGATCACTGTGATACAACCTCGCCTCCAATAAACTTTTTATGAAAAAGCACAATTTTACCTTGTTAATGTGAAGAAACACCACCTATGTAGACAGCTAGAAAAGGATTAGGCAAAAAAATGGTAAGTACTTAAAATTACTTGTATTATTTTATTAGAATCCCCATTAACTGTTGTGAAAGCAGCAGCTACTATTCCTGGGGTCCACATTAAACATGACAATGCAGAACATTTAACTGCTCAAGGCCAGAACTATAAATCTGTGAAGGGTCAATCATTATAAATGACTTTTGTACATTAGAAAAATGTCTTCCAATATGGAGACGCTGGCTTTCTAGAGCAAATCAATTTAGTGCAGTTGAAGTGATTTACTTGTAATATTCCAAAGTAACATCTCGCCACTAATCTTCAGAGAAAAGGTACATTAAATTGAATACATAAACACTTTTTGATACATCAGTCACTATCATCTCTATTAGTGCATACTTTACATTTCTGGTTCACACAAACTGACATGACCTTAGTAACAGAAACTAGCTCCCACTTTTCAAATAGACAACAGATTTTAAACTTAAAAGACTGACCTGTTATTAATCCTATGTGGATCAACTAGAGGAACACATTTAATAAAAATCTTTGGCAAATGTACAATATGGATTATAGCATACTGCACACAATGTTTCCAGAATACACAGATGGTCAAATACAGTAACAGGTATATTTGCCGTGCTACCTGGTCATCTGTCATGTTCTAAATGGGCTTTGTTTAACAAATCATTTCTACCATTACAGGTTCTTAATCCTCTCTCCATTGCAAATGGACAAAACCAAGGTGCATTCATTGCACGTAACATCTGACAATCAGACTAGCAACCGATAGCAGCTTGAATTTAAACTTTATGTATAAAATATACATCTTTGTATATCCTTTTAACCTTTAGAAAGATCAAGAAATAGTGATATTAGTACAAATGCTATAATGCAATAAAATAAATCAACAATCAATGTGCCTACATTCAGTCAGGTGAAATTATACAACCTCCAGAATCATTTAAATAAATATTAATACTTGTATCAATGGTGATGATTCCTTTGGGCTGTTTGGATAATCGATTTTTCTAGTTAAAGGCCCAGTCAAAGATTTTTCTGTTTTATAAATATTTCCAGACGATGATGTTGGAATAATACTGTGAAAATGATGCCCTTTCAGTGTGTAATGGATGTGAAACGGCTAGCTTAGTTAGCGGTGCGCGCTAAGAGCTGTTTGAAAAGATCACCTGAAATTTCAGCCTGCTTTGGTGGGCTGAAAATGTGGCCTGCCTGTTGACATCACCTGGCGGTAAATTAGTTTATAGACTAATAAGAGAGTTCCAAATGTCTCTGACAATAACAGATATATTTCAGTTTTTCCCTCCCCACTTAGACCTAAACAATTATTGCTTGAGAACATGCTCTTTGCTAAGAAGCTATTTTTGTTTGTTTTCATTTAAAACAAATCATAGTAAGGTAGTTAATTATTAGCCAGAAATTATTTGATATTGAGATAAAAACAGCTGCATTGGGCCTTTAATGAAAAGTCAACCTGAGGTTTTACTCTATCTAGTTCTTGAGTCTAGAGGAACCCCTATCTGCCAGTGAAAGCACTGCAGTGCAGTGATCAGTATACGATTGTGTCTGTAGAAGGCCATCTCCATCACTGACGCTGCAGCTCCTTAAACCTCCGGCTTCCCATAGGCTTCTTCATCTTCTTCTCTGACAGATTTTAAAGTAGGGAGAGAACAAACAACTTGAGTATTAAATTAAAGGGACACTTTAAACTTATGAGAAACAACATTGTATGATACAGTTAAAGTACACCTTAGCCAAATACCTTTAAACTAAGTATAAGTATTTCATAATTCCTGACATTTAATCCTAGTAAAAAAATCCTCATCTTAAATCAGTTAGGATCACCACTTTATTTTAAGAATGTGAAATGTCAGAATAATAGTAGAGAGTGTGATTTATTTCAGCTTTGATTTCTTTCATCACATTTCCAGTGGGTCAGAAGTTTACATACACTCAATTCGTATTTGGTAGCATTGCCTTTAAATTGTAAAACTTGGGTCAAATGTTTTGGGTAGCCTTCCACAAGCTTCCCACAATAAATTGTGTGAATTTTGGCCTATTCCTCCTGACAGAGCTGGTGTAACTGAGTCACGTTTGCAGGCCTCCTTGTTCACACATGCTTTTTCAGTTCCGCCCACAAATTGTCTATGGGATTGAGATCAGGGCTTTGTGATGGCCACTCCAAGACCCATTTGCGACCAAGCTTCAACTTCCTGACTGATGTCTTGAGATGTTGATTCAATATATCCACATAATTTCCCTCCCTCATGATTCCATCTATTTTGTGAAGTGCACCAATCACTCCTGCAGCAAAGCACCCCAACAACATGATGCTGCCACCCCCATGCTTCACGGTTGGGATGGAGTTCTTCAGCTTGCAAGCCTCCTCTTTTTACTCCAAACATAACGATGGTCATTGTTTCATCAGACCAGAGGACATTTCTCCATAAAGTACAATCTTTGTCCCCATGTGCAGTTGCAAACAGTAGTCTGGCTTTTTATGGCGGTTTTGGAGCAGTGGCTTCTTCCTTGCTGAGCGGCCTTTCAGGTTATGTCGATATATGACTCGTTTTACTGTGGATATAGTTACTTTTGTACCTGTTTCCTCCAGCATCTTCACATGGTACTTTGCTGTTGTTCTGAGATTGATTTGCACTTTTCGCACCAAAGTACGTTCATCTCTAGGAGACAGAACGCGTCTCCTTCCTGAGCGTTATGACCGCTGCGTGGTCCCATGGTGTTTATACTTACATACTATTGTTTGTACAGATGAACGTGGTACCTTCAGGCGTTTGGAAATTGCTCAGACTTGTGGAAGTCTACAATTTATTTTCTGAGGTCTTGGCTGATTTCTTTTGATTTTCCCATGATGTCAAGCAATGAGGCACTGAGTTTGAAGGTAGGCCTTGAAATACATGGTGCGGCAGGGTAGCCTAATGGTTAGAGTGTTGTACTAGTAACCGGAAGGTTGCAAGTTCAAACCCCTGAGCTGACAAGGTGTCGTTCTGCCCCTGAACAGGCAGTTAACCCATTGTTCCTAGGCCGTCATTGAAAATAAGAATTTGTTCTTAACTGACTTGCCTAGTAAAACAAAACCTCCAATTGACTCAAATTATGTCAACAAGCCTATCAGAAGCTTCTAAAGCCATGACATAATTTCCTGGAATTTTCCAAGCTGTTTAAAGGCACAGTCAATTTAGTGTATGTAAACTTCTGATCCACTGGAATTGTGATACAGTGAAATAATCTGTCTGTAAACAATTGTTGGAAAAATTACTTGTGTCATGCACAAAGTAGATGTCCTAACAGACTTGCCAAAACTATAGTTTGGTAACAAGAAATTTGTGGAGTGTTTGAAAAACACATTTTAATGACTCCAACCTAAGTTTATGTAACCTTCCGACTTCAACTGTATGTCTAGAAAGGAGTTTTTGTTCATCAAGTTAAGTTGAACACACCCATCTTCTTCCATGACTGTTATATTTGTCGCAGGCTCCAACCTAGTGACTCGGTACCTACTGACACTGGGTGAAAAAGAGAAAGAAAGAGGGAGAAAATGAGAATCTCAAATGAAGGGCCTCTGTGTGTGTGTGTGTTTACTCCATGCTGTGTGTTTTGATACCGCTGGCTGTAGTAGAAGTTGATCACATTGTAAGAGGTAATGTAACAGGCACCAAGGACCAAGGAGACCAGGATGGAGAGGATGGCCAGAGCAGAGAGCACACACAGCAGACTGACCCCTCCTAGGGATAGCAGAAACACTGGAGGGAGAGGGAGGAGGTTGGAATAATGAGGAAAAACAAGATAGTGAAAAAGGTTTTCAGTATTAGCCACCATCATTGTCCCTGATAGACAGGCATTCAGATTAGTTGTTATACTACACAGCTAGGAAGAGTGTATTGGCACTGTAGTAGTGGACAGTAGGTATTGTATAGATAGTGTAGGGACTTACCCTCCAATAAAACGAAACCCACAGTGGCACCAATGAATGTAACAGTGGCAAAGGTCAGGAAAATCCCAATGGGTACAGTGGCCATGGAGCCAAATACCAACACAGCCAGGGCTAAGAATGGGTGGTCATTGAGGTACTGCCCCATTGATGTGTTCATCAGCTCTGCCACCTAGTGAGGAGAGAGAAGGGTCATGAACATGCTTCACATTACCTACTGTCCTATTAAGAAGTAATACATGTCTGTTACTGTTAGACCAAGAGCTTTTAACAGTGTTGCTGAACAGGAGACATGGTGCACTGTTACCTTGGGGTCTTTGTACAGGCTGTCCATCATGCTACTCAAACTGTCTCGAAGCTGCAGTAGCCCTTTGGGGATAGTTGTCACATTGTTGCACTGCATTGTTAGGTTTCTATCATGCACAGAAGAAGTGAGGGATACATTTACAAATAAATAAATGTCGCTATGTCACATAGTTTAGCCACCTCTCATGGAGACACACATATGAATGCCGAGTATCTAGCTAGCTCCCTTATAAGTATATTTCAGCAAAGCGCCTTGATGACACATCAGCTAGTAGTAGTAGCTGGGTTCCTTGGTTTGTTTACTTTCACTAACGTTAGCCTAGTTGAATAGCTAAAGCTATTTCCAACGACTTGCTAGCTAAAAAAGCGAGCAACACATTCAGTTACTGCTCAATTCCACACTATTTTAATTTTAACGCAGCTAATCGTGTAGTTTGCTACTAATCCAAATGTTTTGCAAAACTGTTCGTTACCTTCTTCTTCTATAATATTATGGCGGTCCGCAAACAAACGTTATCGTTGAATGCCGCCACTTACTGTACTGGAGTGTCTAGTCAATCACAGTTTACGGACTAAAGAACCACACATTAAGAACTAAACCCTCCTATCTAATCATTTACTACTCTGTTCGTTATCTACCTGTCAGTAAGTGTGCGGACCGGTTTGAAGCCGTGTGTGAACTATCGCGAGGTTAACAAAAATGTGTAAAATGCAAAGAAAAAAAATGACTAGGACTGAAAAGCATGTGTGACCTATACATAGAAATATAACTAATAGAACAAACAACACATTCAATAAGTTTGCATCCAAATGGTCTACCCTTCTCCCCAAGTGTACATAGTGAGGAATAGGCAGTGGTCAGTCTAAAAAAAGACAAACAACAAAATCTTATACAAAGGACAACAGACAGAATCAAGGCTTGGACCGGCAAACCCTGCAGTCTTGAGGCAAATACTACATCCCTTTCTTCACAGATAAAATTACATAACTGTTGATGAGAACTGCACCTGTTTCTGGGAAATCATGTGATACTGTAATACGAAAGTAAAATATCTAAATGATGTAAGAGCCCAGGCAGCCAATAGATAACAACATGGAAGATCTCTATGCGGAGTGTGTTCACTGTGTGTGATATATCCCCTTCAGTGAGAGTGAGGGTAGTCTGGACACAAAAATAATTGGGATTCATTTTTAAAATAAATCAATAAAATATAAATATAGGACAAAACACACATCACAACAAGAGAGACCCAACACTACATAAAGAGAGACCTAAGACAACAACATAACAAGGCAGCAAAACATGACAACACAGCATGGTAGCAACACAACATGACAACAACATGGTAGCAACACAACATGATTGTTGTTGGACACTAAGACATCTTTGTCGTAGAGCATTTAACACAACATCTGGGGAGGGGCCAGCTGAGTATAAGACTGTCTCATCTGCATATAAATGGATGAGAGAGTTTCCTACTGCCTGAGGTATGTTGGTTGATGTAATTTGAGAAGAGCGTGGGGCCTATATTTGAGCCTTGGAGTACTCCCTTAGTGGCTGAGACAACAGATTTTCAGACTTTATACACTGTACTCATGAGAGAGGTAGTTAGCAAAGCAGGACAAACATAGTCTGTCCCACAGTTTGATAAAGAAAGTTTGTAGTCAACAAAGTACGCAGGAGTCATGAGGCAAATAGAACAATGCACAATATGAAAAACAATATATATAACGACTTGGGGCTAGCCATTCTAAGTTCATTCTAAGTTCAGAGTCACTCGTAGTGGAGGCGAGCGAAAGCTCGGGAGAGAGGGGTGAGTGTGGTAGGGGTACCTGTACCAGACAGGGAGACAGGCCAGGGCAGACGGTGAACAGATCGCCAGGTGGAATCCAAGCAGCAGTGCAGCAGGCAACAGGAGTAGGTGTCACAGCCACTTGGGAGAAGCCTTTATTTCTGGAGGCAGATTCCTTGTAGAAAATGCCAGTGGATGGCTGTGACCACCAGGAGGGGGCTTCAGAGGACGCTTCAAAGACTCCTGGCACTGGTTGGGCCAAAAGCCCTTTTACTTCACACCTTAGTGCTAATTGTATTTGTATCTGGTCTGTCCTTTCAAGCCTGGGAGCTCAGTTCCAGGTTGGAATGGTGTCCTCAGGTCTCTGCTGTTTGCTTGCTAGAGCACCCTCTGTGTATCTTGGAAAAGAAAACCTTGGAAGCAGTAATCTCTACAGTTAATTGTGGTCCAAATCTGGAGCGAAGGCCATGCTGCGGAGAGGAGCATCCTGCATATGTACCTGCCAAAAAATCCAAGTTCATCTTACTCCAAGTCTATCCTTTTGTAAAAAACATGTTGAAAGATGTGAGAGCTCACATTAAGCTGTGTCTCTCTCTCTGAGTGGGGTGTGTCCTCTACAATTCTACAAATCCATAGCCACACATGCAGTCAGGCCTTTTTAACGTTAATTTCCTGCAATCTTACACATTTTGCCATGAGTCGTAGAGAAAATATTTCAGTTTTAAAGCAAGTTTGATGCGTTTCTACAAATTTTTCCATGTGGCTGAGGGAGCATTTTGCAGTTTTACAGGTAATGCCTTGCAATTCTACACATTCTGCCATAGGGTGCCGAGAAATGTTTGCCGTTTTTAGGCAAATTTCCTGAAATTCTACACATTTTGCCTTGTCTTATGGTATGATTGGTATGGTTGGTATGATATCTGAGTGAGAGTTACTTACCAGAGCTGGCTAGGCTAACTTGCTGATATGAGCTAATTGAGTGACTGTCAGTGACCCCAACTGAATTCCTAATATTTGGAAAGTGATCTGCGGGCTGTGCCGCCTTTTACCGAATTCCTTGCATAGAGCATTACCTTTGGCCAAGGGTGTGCTGGTATATGCAATCTCAGTGGTACACTTACTGCTATCACAAAGAACAACGAGCAGTGCGTGTTTTTGTGCGATGCGAAAGATCTATGCTGGCTAGACCGTGTCTCTCCCAGTCTTGGTTCACCACCTGGGGATGAAGCCTCCAATCCCTGTATAGGGGATTCCCTCTGGACAACAGGTTCGCTCTCACATGCAATACGCCTGTCGTATTCTCTGTCCCAACAAGCTCTTACAGTCTCACTGCAGAATTAGACATTCATCCACGTTCTCCAAATGTCAAATTTCAAAGTTGTTCCGAATGTAAAATGTAAAAGTTTTTTAGTTAGTCCTGCTGCTCTGTATCGTTCTATTTCTCCAAACATCAAATTTTGAAGCTAAGGATTAAATTTAGGCACTTATAACGAATGGTTAGCGTAAGGGTTAAGGTTTGGGATAGGGTTAAAACCCCAAATAAAAAAACAACTGGGATCAGACACACAACCTTCTGATCCAGAGTTGCAGTCATTCCAATGGGTAAGGGTTAAGGTTAGGGATACGGTTGAACAGGGAGAGGCACTGTTGGAACAACATTATGTGGCCGTCCGATAGTGTAGCCCGGTAAGAGAGACAATCCAGTATTCTATTCTCTGTGTGGGCATCAAACAGCTCTTTTTCTGTTTGATCTTGAACCATAACTCGTTGAGTTGGATTACAAGGGAAGCCGTGTTTCGTACCGCTTACTTGGGTGCTATATACACACTTGCTGAATGTACGGGAAGCTCGGGCTAGCCCGAAGGGAACAGTAAGGTATTCATAGGCTGTGCCTTCAAAGGCGAACCTGAGAAACTTACAGTGTGCTGGCAGAATATTTATGTGAAAAGAAGCATCCTGAGGTCGACTGAAGTGAACCAGTTGCCTCGACAAATAGAGAAAGACAGCATATTGATAGTAAGCATATGGAACGCGAACTTCCTCAGGAAGCTATTGAGGAACCGTATGTCCAAAAGGGACCACACTGGCAGACCAGTGTCATATTTTTGCTCTGTGCCCTAGGCAAGATGCCTGGATGCAACATACTTTTGTATTACAAAGCACAGTGTTAAAACACTGGGATTTGGGGACAGTGCTTGGTGGCAACTGGCAATTTGTCTTCCTGCCTCGATTGCTTGTGAAAGCGCTGATGAGAGAGCTATGGCACTGGTGGTGAGACCCCCCCATCTTCCCTGTGAGCGGATGCATAGAGATTAGCTGCTCTATATGAGTGGCAGGGTTTTAAAAGTGCGCACGTGGCGGGAGTCTGTGCTCCAGCCGAGAGGAGGCAGGCCAGGACAAGGAGTGAACTGTTGGATGCTCCTCAGAAGCCACTTCTTTCCCCCAAGGGATTCAGGCTGCAGGACACTGATGTGGTAGCAACAAAGGGCCGCTTTCCCTACTGTCAGCCTCTGTTTGGAGAGCCAAACTGTGGGTTAGCTGCCTGCTGCATTTTGGCTTGTGGAAGGAGAGACCGGGTTACCAAAGTACCCAGGTCTACTGGGAAAGCAGAAGTTGAAGGCTTCACCTTCATTCTTGCTGAGTTTGCACTTCTGCTGCATGGCAGCAACAGTTCATTCGGCACTATAGGAACATCAAGGAAATCTGCCTCTTCTTTGTACGAGAGGTTGGACAAGTTGAACCACAAGGCTCTGTCCCCCGCGCGCCATAAGACTCATGGTGCACCCACAGCCTCTGGAGGCTTGGAAGTTGAGATCTGCAATGACGCAGATCTTGTCCCATTGGCCCTGGTTGGCTGTGCCTTTGACTTAGAGAATGCTCATCTCTTGTAACAAATCGACCTGGTAAGCCAACAGTAGAGACGTTACGTTCAACGCCGTACAGAACATGCCACAGACACGTATACTTTTTGGAATATGGAGGCAGTGAAGCACTCCAACTTCCCAGGGAGATCAGTGCTGTTCATAGTTTCCTCCCATTGAACCAGTCCCTCTTGGCGCTGCCACCCCCCATGGGTGCAGGCAATGTATTTGTCATCGGGTGCTGATGTGCGCTGAGGGAGGAAGAGGACCTCGAGCCAATGTTCTTGAATCTCCTTTTCCTTTTTTTTCACCTTTATTTAACCAGGTAGGCAAGTTGAGAACAAGTTCTCATTTACAATTGCGACCTGGCCAAGATAAAGCAAAGCAGTTCGACAGATACAACGATATTATCTTCCTCCTCTCCCTACTTTCACTTCTCGTCCTCCTTTCTGTTTCATCTTGATACAGCAAATCGAGGACCCCGTATTCCATAAGGCTATGGTATGTGGGGTAGTCTCAAGACAAGTCTTGTTTGGGGGCTGCTCTGCACACTCACCGATGGAGGGAGTTTGCAGGCAGTGCCCTACAATGTACACAGTACTTGTATTATTAAGCAAGTAAATCCAAGACACTCAATTTAGAATGTATGTTACGTTTCATATGGTATGTATTCATTTGTGGCTGTCCATCACCCCTTTTGTATGATATGTTAGGAATTTGCAAAACATACAATATGTTATGAATTTGCTAAATTTACAATATGTTACAAAATCTGCAAAACTTATGTTATGTTATGAATTCTAGCTAGGTGGCTAGGATAATAATGTTAGCTAGCTGGCTAGGATGCTAACGTTAGCTAGCTGGTTAACGTTAGCTCGTCAGCTAGCTTGCTAAATAGTGACTTTCGTAACTTTGTCTCTACATTAACTAACATATTCCTGTCAACTGTACATTTTTTGCATGATTCGTTATGACGTTTTAATTACTTACATTTGCTTCCATCCTAGTATTTTTGTCAGCCATCTTTGCTGAAGAATATCTCCAGCCTAGGGTCGCATACCGTCAAATTAGTCATGGGAACCACTCGATATGATTGGTCATCGCCCAGTGGTCGTCGCAGGTGATTTGAATTGGGAAATGTTGAACTTTTTACACCCTCCCACGCCACATTTATGCCACCCAACGGTCCCCCACCCTCCCCCACCCTCGGTCCCCCAACCAGGTAGGCCAGTTGAGAACAAATTGTCATTTACAACTGCGACCTGGCCAAGATAAAGCAAAGCAGTGCGACACAAACAACACATGGGATAAACAAACGTTCAGTCAAAAACACAATAGAAAACTCTATATACAGTGTGTGCAAATGTAGTAAGATTAGTAAATAGGGCTTAGTGGTGAAATAATTACAATTTAGCAATTAGATACTGGAGTGATGGATGTGCAGAAGATAAATGTGCAAGTAGGGATACTGAGGTGCAAAGGAGAAAAAATTATATTATGGGGATGAGGTAATTGGGTGGGCTATTTACAGATGGGCTATGTACAGGTGCAATGATCGGTAAGCTGCTCTGACAGCTGATGCTTAAAGTTAGTGAGGGAGATATAAGACTCCAGCTTCAGTGATTTTTGCAATTCGTTCCAGTCATTGAGAGCAGAGAATTGGAAGGAAAGGCGGAGGAGTTGACTTTGGGGGTGACCATTGAAATATACCTCCTGGAGCGCGTGCTACTGGCGGGTGCTGCTATGGTGACCAGTGAGCTGAAATAAGGCGGGGTTTTACTTAGCAAAAACGTATAGGTGACCTGGAGCCAGTGGGTTTGTCGACGAATATGTAGCGAGGGCCAGCCAATGAGAGCATACAGGATGCAGTGGTGGGTAGTATATGGAGCTTTGGTGACAAAACAGACGGCACTGTGATAGACTACATCCAATTTGCTGAGTAGAATGTTGGGGGCTATATTGTAAATGACATTGCTGAAGTCAAGGATCGGTAGGATAGTCAGTTTTACGAGGGTTTGTTTGGCAGCATGAGTGAAGGATGCTTTGTTGTGAAATAAGAAGCCGATTCTAGATTTAATTTTGGATTAGAGATGCTTAATGGGAGTCTAGAAGGGGAGTTTACAGTCTAACCAGACACCTAGGTATTTGTACTTGTCCACATATTCTAAGTCAGAACCGTCCAGAGTAGTGATGCTAGACGGGCGGGCGGGTGCGGGCAGCGATCGGTTGAAGAGCATGCATTTAGTTTTACTTTCATTTAAGAGCAGTTGGAGGCCACAGAAGGAGTGTTGTATGGCATTGAAACTTGTCTGGAGGTTAGTTAACACAGTGTCCAAAGAAGGGCCAGAAGTGTACAGAATGGTGTCTTCTGCGTCGAAGTGGATCAGAGTCACCAGCAGCAAGACATCCTTGATGTATACAGAGAAAAGAGTCGGTCAGTAGGGAAAGGGGGGAAACCTAGTGTTGTACAACTGAATGCATTCAACTGAAATGTGTCTTCCGCATTTAGTACGGTGTTTATCAGTGGAAGCTGCTGAGGGGAGGACGGCTCATAATAATGGCTGGAACGGAGCGATTGAATGGCATCAAACACATGGACACCATCTTATCGCATTCCTCTTAATCCACTCCAGCCATTACCACTAGACTGTTTGTGTCGCATCTCCCTCACTGTTTGGCCCTGTCCGGGGGTGTCCTTGGATGGGGCCACAGTGTCTCCTGACCCCTCCTGTCTCAGCCTCCAGTATTTATGCTGCAGTAGTTTATGTGTCGGGGGGGCCTAGTGTCAGTTTGCTATATCTGGAGTACTTCTCCTGTCCTATTCGGTGTCCTGTGTGAATTTAAGTGTGCTTTCTCTAATTCTCTCCTTCTCTCTTTCGTTATCTCTCTCGGAGGACCTGAGCCCTAGGACCATGCCCCAGGACGACCTGACATGATGACTCCTTGCTGTCCCCAGTCCACCTGACCGTGCTGCTGCTCCAGTTTCAACTGTTCTGCCTTATTATTATTCAACCATGCTGGTAATTTATGAACATTTGAACATCTTGGCCATGTTCTTTATAATCTCCACCCGGCACAGCCAGAAGAGGACTGGCCACCCCACATAGCCTGGTTCCTCTCTAGGTTACTTCCTAGGTTTTGGCCTTTCTAGGGAGTTTTTCCTAGCCACCGTGCTTCTACACCTGCATTGCTTGCTGTTTGGGGTTTTAGGCTGGGTTTCTGTACAGCACTTTGAGATATCAGCTGATGTACGAAGGGCTATATAAAATACATTTGATTGATTGATTGATTGATTGATTGATTGATTGATTGATTGACTGACCTCCCCAATGAATTAAGGTGCCACCAACCTCCTGTGGTATTTATACATTATGTAGTTGTAATTTTGCATTGTATTTTTACAATATGAATCTGTATGAAAATAAGAAACTTTTTACAATATAAAAATGTTTTTCCGCAGGAAATCAGAATAAGCCTTTGGATTTACATAAGTTCACTGAAAACCTTGCAGTTCCCTTTCTCTCACTAGATCGCGTAGCTAAACTACAGCCTATGTAGCATATAAAAACATGTGTTTATATATACAGTGGGGCAAAAAAGTATTTAGTCAGCCACCAATTGTGCATGTTCTCCCACTTAAAAAGATGAGAGAGGCCTGTAATTTTCATCATAGGTACACTTCAACTATGACAGACAAAATGAGAAAAAAAATCCAGCGATCCTACTCCCATCCTTCCAGCCTCTTGGCTGGTGGCCCCGGTGGTATGGGAGGTGGACGCGGACATCGAGCAGGCGTTGAGGGTAGAACCTGCGCCTTCATAGTGTCCGACCGGTCTTAGGTATGTGCCGCTTGGTGTCCGTGATCAATTGATTCGGTGGGCTCACACACTACCTTCTTCGGGTCATCCGGGGATTGCGAGGACGGTGCGGGGTCTTAGGGGGAAATACTGGTGGCCCACCTTAACTAAGGACGTGAGGCTCTATGTCTCCTCCTGTTCGGTATGCGCTCAGAGTAAAGCTCCTAGGCACCTGCCTAGAGGGAGGTTACAACCCCTCCCGGTTCCACAACAGCCCTGGTCTCATCTATCGGTAGATTTTCTTACTGATCTTCCCCCAACTCAGGGGAACACTACCATTCTGGTCGTTGTGGATCGGTTCTCTAAGTCCTGCCATCTCCTCCCATTGCCTGGTCTCCCTACGGCCCTACAGACTGAGGAGGCTCTATTCACCCACATCTTCCGGCACTACGGGGTTCCGGAGGACATCGTATCTGATCGAGGTCCCCAGTTCACGTCCCGGGTTTGGAGGGCGTTTATGGAGCATCTGGGGGTCTCGGTAAGCCTTACCTCTGGTTATCACCCCGAGAGTAATGGGCAGGTGGAGAGAGTGAACCAGGAAGTGGGTAGGTTTCTAAGGTTGTATTGCCAGAACTGGCCAGGAGAATGGGCGAGGTACGTCCCGTGGGGAGAGTTGGCCCAGAACTCACTCCGTCACTCATCCACGAACATGTCGCCATTCAAATGCGTACTGGGCTACCAGCCGGTCCTGGCTCCGTGGCATCAGAGTCAGACTGAAGCTCCTGCGGTGGAGGAGTGTGTACAGCGCTCTAGAGAGACCTGGTGGGCAGTCCAGGACTCTCTCAAGCAGGCCAGTGAACGGCAGAAGAAGAGCGCTGACCGCCAACGCAGTGAGGCCCCTGTGTTCACACCAGGTGACAGGGTCTGGCTCTCGACCCGAAACCTACCCCTCCGCCTGACCTGCCGGAAGCTGGGGCCGCAGTGTGTGGGGCCATTTAAAGTCCTGAGGAGGATAAACGAGGTGTGTTATAGATTGCAACTTCCCTCTTACTATCGCATTAACCCCTCGTTTCATGTATTTCTCCTCAGGCCGGTGGTAGCTGGTCCCCCACAAGAAGGTGAGGTACCGGAGGTCCCTCCGCCCCCTCTGGACATCGAGGGGTCCCCGGTGTACACAGTACGAGCTATTCTGGACTCAAGATGCCAGGTGAGGAGCCTGCAGTACCTCGTGGACTGGGAGGGATACGGTCCGGAGGAGAGGTGCTGGGTACCGGGGGAGGGGGGGGACATTTTAGATCCTTCCATCACCTCTACAATGTGATTTTATGGATTTTTTTTCTCATTTTGTCTGTCATAGTTGAGGTGTACCTATGATGGAAATTACAGGCCTCTCTCATCTTTTGAAGTGGGAGAACTTGAACAATTGGTGGCTGACTAAATACTTTTTTTGCCCCACTGTATATCTTAAATGTCCAATTCAGCCGTTTTGATCTAAATATCTGATCATTCCTGTGTAACAATACTGCACCTTACTGTGATTGTTTTCAATTAAAATGCTTGAAAAGAAACAAAAAATGCTTCTTAGCAAAAAGCAATTTCTCAAGTAAGAATTTTGCTAGGACTGTCTGGGAGTGGTCTGAGTGGGGAGAGGGAGACAGAAAACTAGGTTTGGAACTATTTCTTATTGGTACTCAATTACCACCTGGTGATGTCACCAGGCAGGCCAAAACTCCATCCCACCAAAACAGGCTGAAATTTCAGATGATATTTCACTTAAAAGGCATTATCATAATTTTCACAATTTCATAGTATTATTCCAACCTCCTAGTGTGGAAATATACAAAACACAGAAAAATCCTGTTTTTGACTGCACTGGGCCTTTAAGTAACCACGTTTTCACGAATTGAATGATACATTAAAGACCTTAACCCAACACCTAGCAACCTTGTCAAGAGGTTCGGACTTCTTAGCGTAACGGTTAAGGTTTTTGCTTGACAGTCTTAGAACCCAGATTCGAGTTCTGGTCGGGTTAACCATGGTATTCACTACATTGGTGTCAGAAGTGGGATGGCACCCATGAGGCCATTGGACAGGCATGTACACATAAGGGACTTGGTATAAAGAAGTGTGGTGGGACACTCTCCCTAAAGAAGCGGGTAATGTAGCTACCTTAACCCACCACCCAGCGACCTTGTCAAGAGGTTTGGCTCTCTTGGTGTAACATTTTAAGGTGTTGGCTTAACAGTCGCTGTACCTGAGTTCGAGTCCTGGCGGGGTTACCCCCCAGACACCAACGTCACTTTCCCAGCGTATTATGTCACTTGTTTTATTTATTTTTTTGTCTTTTAAGCTCTGGCTTTGTGTTAGAGCACATTGCAAATTAAATTGATGTATTAGAGCAGGTTCTTGTTAAAGTATTCTGTAGGCAAAGAACATGAAATAAATATGCTTTTACAGTTGTATTAAGAAAATGTAATAAATATGCCTTTACTGTTGTATTGCTGTTATTACTATGATGTCTGACTAAATGACTAGCTCTAGGCTACAGTATTCACATAACATTAAGATATGACATTTAAGATATGATATCATCACTTGATTGTCTGGTCAACAACTCAGCTGTTGTGGGAAAATGAAACATGTGAATTAAGGGCTAAATAAAGTGAAACAGAAATATTTGAAAGTATTGGACAGTATGTATTTGACCCCAGGTCTGAGTGTAAGATACAGTCAGGGTTAGTTATTAGAGAGCCACACCTGTTTAGATGATTTTTTAAACCTTTACTTAACTAGGAAAGTCAGTTAAGAACAAATTCCTATTTTCAATGACGGCCTAGGAACAGTGGGTTAACTGCCTGTTCAGGGGCAGAACGACAGATTTGTACCTTGTCAGCTCTGGAGGAAGGGTACCACATGCTAATCCACCGCTCTACCCACTAGGCTACCCTGCCGCCCCTATTAACACATCCCTGACATAAGTGAAAGATTACTTTAATTTCTCTATGAAGAAATGTAAAATCAAATTAAGAGACTAATCGGTTGGTAGTCTTCTTTTGTATATTTACATTATGCTGTCTCTGTTGAACTCAGTTTCATGTTTGATGTCGGGCACATCATAATAAACTCAGCAAAAAAAGGACCCTGTCTTTCAAAGATAATTTGTAAAAATCCAAATAACTTCACAGATCTTCATTGTAAAGGGTTTAAACACTGTTTCCAATGTTTCCGTTTCCCATGTTCAATGAACCATAAACAATAAATGAACATGTACCTGTGGAATGGTCGTTAACACATTAACAGCTTACAGATGGTAGGCAATTAAGGTCACAGTTATGAAAACTTAGGATACTGAAGAGGCCTTTCTATTGACTCTGAAAAACACAAGAAGAAAGATGCCCAGGGTCCCTGCTCATATGCGTGAATGTGCCTTTGGCATGCTGCAAGGAGGCATGAGGACTGCAGATGTGGCCAGGGCAATAAATTGCAATGTCCGTACTGTGAGACGCCTAAGACAGCGCTACAGGGAGACAGGACGGACAGCTGATCGTCCTCGCAGTGGCAGACCACTTGTAACAACATCTGCACAGGATCAGTGCATCCGAACATAACACCTGTGGGACAGGTACAGGATGGCAACAACAACTGCCCAAGTTACACCAGGAACACACAATCCTTCCATCAGTGCTCAGACTGTCCGCAATAGGCTGAGAGTGGCTGGACTGAAGGTCTGTTGTATGGCTATTGTAAGGCAGATCCTCACCAAACATTACCGGCAACAACATCACCTATGGGCACAAACCCACCGTTGTTGGGTCAGGCAGGACTGGCAAAAAGTGCTCTTCACTGACAAGTCACGGTTTTGTCTCACCAGGGGTGATGGTCGGATTTGCATTTATCGTCGAAGGAATGAGCGTTACACCGAGGCCTGTACTCTGGAGCAGGATTGATTTGAAGGTGGAGGGTCAGTCATGGTCTGGGGCTGTGTGTCACAGTGTTATTGGACTGAGCTTGTTGTCATTGCAGGAAATCTCAACGCTGTGCATTACGGGGAAGACATCCTCCTCCCTCATGTGGTACCCTTCCTGCAGGCTCATCCTGACATGACCCTCCAGCTTGACAATTCCACCAGCCATACTGCTCGTTCTGAGCATGACGTCCTGCAAGACAGGAATGTATGTGTTGTGCCATGGCCAGCGAAGAGCCCGGATCTCAATCCCATTGAGCACCTCTGGAACCTGTTGGATCGGAGGGTGAGGGATAGGGCCATTCTCCCCAGAAATGTCCGGGAACTTGCAGGTGCCTTGGTGGAAGAGTGGGGTAACATCTCACAGCAAGAACTGGAAAATCTGGTGCAGTCCACAAGGAGGAGATGCACTGCAGTATTTAATGCAGCTGGTAGCCACAGCAGATACTGACTGTTACTTTTGATTTTGACCCCCCCTTTGTTCAGGGACACAGTATTCAATTTCTGTTAATCACATGTCTGTGGAACTTGTTCAATTTATGTCTCAGTTGTTGAATCTTATGTTCATACAAATATTTACACATGTTAAGTTTGCTGAAAATAAACGCAGTTGACAGTGAGAGGACGTTTCTTTTTTTGCTGAGTTTACATATGTCTGTCCTCTGTAGCTTCGTTTCTCTCTTGATAAAATGTTAATCATGTACAACCATCGACTGATTCCTCTGATCACGTAACATCTCAATATGCAATTGTGGGAAAAACACAACTTTGGAAGCTTTGTCCCCTTGTTCAATAGCAACTATTTTACAACCAAGATATCTGATATGGCTTTGAGATATGAGGTGGCGCTCGTAGTGATGTGGACTGGTGTGGATCAAATGTTAGGGCCTAATTCTTGTCCCAGTCCGCCCCTAGTCACAGTAAAATGAAAGTGAAATCTAGAATTATGTCGAGCATATGCAGTTGAACAAAGACTGCAGGTATACATTTGCTCATTTGAGAATCCGGTTGACAAGGTACGTGGCAGTTTTTGGCAAGGTACATTTCAAAGCAATTTACAATTGATAAAGGTTGAAATTATATTATACTTATACAACTTAATTATGTCATGTTTGTCATTTATTATCATGTCTTGTCCCTGTGCTCCCCATGCTATTCGTTTCCCTCTGCTGGTCTTATTTGGTTCTTTCCCTCCTATCCCTCTCTCTCCCCCTCCCTCTCTCACTCTCTCGCTCTCTCTTCTCTCTATCGTTCCGTTCCTGCTCCCAGCTGTTCCTATTCCCCTAATCATCATTTAGTCTTCCCACACCTGTTCCCGATCCTTTCCCCTGATTAGAGTCCCTATTTATTCCTTTGTGATCCGTTCCTGTGCCGTCGGTTCCTTGTATTGTATTCACCATGCTGTGATTGCGTTTCGCCCTGTCCTGTCGTGTTTTTGCCGTGATTGTGTATCACCCTGTCCTGTCGTGTTTTGTGCCTTCATCAGATGCTGCGTGTGAGCAGGTGTCTCAGTCGACTACGGCCTGCGCCTACCCGAAGCGACCTGCAGTCTGTGGTCGCTTCTCCAGTTGTTTCCCCTCTACAAGTCTAGAGGATTTCTGTTATTCCGTTTTGGACTTTAATAAACTCTGTTTCTGTTAAGTCGCTTTTGGGTCCTCTTTCACCTGCATGACAGAAGGAACCGACCAAGGAATGGACCCAGCGACTTCAGACGCTCGTTACACTGCCGTCGAGATCCAAGGAGCCATGCTCGGCAGACACGAGCAGGAATTGTCCGCTGCTCGCCATGCCGTGGAGAACCTGGCCGCTCAGGTTTCCGACCTCTCTGGACAGTTCCAGAGTCTACGTCTCGTGCCACCTGTTACTTCCTGGCCTGCCGAGCCTCCAGAACCTAGGGTTAATAACCCACCTTGCTACTCCGGGCAGCCCACTGAGTGCCGCTCCTTTCTCACGCAGTGTGAGATTGTGTTCTCTCTCCAACCCAACACATACTCTAGAGAGAGAGCTCGGGTTGCTTACGTCATTTCACTCCTTACTGGCCGGGCTCGAGAATGGGGCACAGCTATCTGGGAGGCAAGGGCTGATTGCTCTATCAAATTCCAGAACTTTAAAGAGGAGATGATTCGGGTTTTTGACCGTTCAGTTTTTGGTGGGGAGGCTTCTAGGGCCCTGGCTTCCTTATGCCAAGGTGAACGGTCCATAACGGATTATTCCATTGAGTTTCGCACTCTTGCTGCCTCTAGTGAGTGGAACGAGCCGGCGCTGCTCGCTCGTTTTCTGGAGGGACTCCACGCAGTGGTTAAGGATGAGATTCTCTCCCGGGAGGTTCCTTCAGATGTGGACTCTTTGATTGCTCTCGCCATCCGCATAGAACGACGGGTAGATCTTCGTCACCGGGCTCGTGGAAGAGAGCTCGCATCAACGGTGTTTCCCTGCTCCGCATCGCAACCATCTCCCTCCTCTGGCTTTGAGACTGAGCCCATGCAGCTGGGAGGGATTCGCATCTCGAATAAGGAGAGGGAACGGAGGATCACCAACCGCCTGTGCCTCTATTGCGGAGTTGCTGGACATTTTGTTAATTCATGTCCAGTAAGAGGCCAGAGCCCATCAGTAAGCGGAGGGCTACTGGTGAGCGCTACTACTCAGTCCTCTTCATCTAGATCTTGTACTACTATGTCGGTCCATCTACGCTGGACCGGTTCGGGTGCTACATGCAGTGCCTTGATTGACTCTGGGGCTGAGGGTTGTTTCATGGACGAAGCATGGGTTCGGAAACATAACATTCCTTTCAGACCGTTAGACAAGCCTACGCCCATGTTTGCCTTAGATGGTAGTCATCTTCCCAGTATCAAATTTGAGACACTACCTTTAACTCTCACAGTATCTGGTAACCACAGTGAGACTATTTCTTTTTTGATTTTCCGTTCACCGTTTACACCTGTTGTTTTGGGTCATCCCTGGCTAGTATGTCATAATCCTTCTATTAATTGGTCTAGTAATTCTATCCTATCCTGGAACGTTTCTTGTCATGTGAAGTGTTTAATGTCTGCCATCCCTCCCGTTTCTTCTCTCCCTACTTCTCAGGAGGAACCTGGCGATTTGACAGGAGTGCCGGAGGAATATCATGATCTGCGCACGGTCTTCAGTCGGTCCCGAGCCAACTCCCTTCCTCCTCACCGGTCGTATGATTGTAGTATTGATCTCCTTCCAGGGACCACGCCTCCTCGAGGTAGACTATACTCTCTGTCGGCTCCCGAACGTAAGGCTCTCGAGGATTATTTGTCTGTGTCTCTTGACGCCGGTACCATAGTGCCTTCTTCTTCTCCGGCCGGGGCGGGGTTCTTTTTTGTTAAGAAGAAGGACGGTACTCTGCGCCCCTGCGTGGATTATCGAGGGCTGAATGACATAACGGTTAAGAATCGTTATCCGCTTCCCTTATGTCATCAGCCTTCGAGATTCTGCAGGGAGCCAGGTGCTTTACTAAGTTGGACCTTCGTAACGCTTACCATCTCGTGCGCATCAGAGAGGGGGGACGAGTGGAAAACGGCGTTTAACACTCCGTTAGGGCATTTTGAGTACCGGGTTCTGCCGTTCGGTCTCGCCAATGCGCCAGCTGTTTTTCAGGCATTAGTTAATGATGTTCTGAGAGACATGCTGAACATTTTTGTTTTTGTCTATCTTGACGATATCCTGATTTTTTCTCCGTCACTCGAGATTCATGTTCAGCACGTTCGACGTGTTCTACAGCGCCTTTTAGAGAATTGTCTCTACGTAAAGGCTGAGAAGTGCTCTTTTCATGTCTCCTCCGTTACTTTTCTCGGTTCCGTTATTTCCGCTGAAGGCATTCAGATGGATTCCGCTAAGGTCCAAGCTGTCAGTGATTGGCCCGTTCCAAGGTCACGTGTCGAGTTGCAGCGCTTTTTAGGTTTCGCTAATTTCTATCGGCGTTTCATTCGTAATTTCGGTCAAGTTGCTGCCCCTCTCACAGCTCTTACTTCTGTCAAGACGTGTTTTAAGTGGTCCGGTTCCGCCCAGGGAGCTTTTGATCTTCTAAAAGAACGTTTTACGTCCGCTCCTATCCTCGTTACTCCTGACGTCACTAGACAATTTATTGTCGAGGTTGACGCTTCAGAGGTAGGCGTGGGAGCCATTCTATCCCAGCGCTTCCAGTCTGACGATAAGGTTCATCCTTGCGCTTATTTTTCTCATCGCCTGTCGCCATCTGAGCGCAACTATGATGTGGGTAACCGTGAACTGCTCGCCATCCGCTTAGCCCTAGGCGAATGGCGACAGTGGTTGGAGGGGGCGACCGTTCCTTTTGTCGTTTGGACAGACCATAAGAACCTTGAGTACATCCGTTCTGCCAAACGACTTAATGCCCGTCAAGCTCGTTGGGCGTTGTTTTTCGCTCGTTTCGAGTTTGTGATTTCTTACCGTCCGGGTAGCAAGAACACCAAGCCTGATGCCTTATCCCGTCTGTTTAGTTCTTCTGTGGCTTCTACTGATCTCGAGGGGATTCTTCCTTATGGGCGTGTTGTCGGGTTGACAGTCTGGGGAATTGAAAGACAGGTTAAGCAAGCACTCACGCACACTGCGTCGCCGCGCGCTTGTCCTAGTAACCTCCTTTTCGTTCCTGTTTCCACTCGTCTGGCTGTTCTTCAGTGGGCTCACTCTGCCAAGTTAGCTGGTCATCCCGGTGTTCGAGGCACTCTTGCGTCTATTCGCCAGCGCTTTTGGTGGCCGACTCAGGAGCGTGACACGCGCCGTTTCGTGGCTGCGTGTTCAGACTGCGCGCAGAAGAAGTCTGGTAATTTTTTTCTGCTTCTGCTCCTGGTCTTGCTGGGTCTCAGTCTGTTCCCTGCCATCGCATCTCTCCTGTTCTTGTCCCTGCCCTTGCTGTGTCTCAGTCTGTCCCTAGTTCTCATTTTTTTTTAGAGTAGTACCCTAGTTTCCCTTTTTATCGTTTTTTTTCGTTACGGTCCTGAGGAGAGGAGTTGGGTTCTTTCTCGGGACGTGCTGGACCGTTTGATCTATGATTTCCTCCGTTGCTGCCAGTGTTCCTCCTCGAGAGCGCCAGGAGGCGCTCGGTGAGTGGGGGTACTGTCATGTTTGTCAGTTATTATCATGTCTTGTCCCTGTGCTCCCCATGCTATTCGTTTCCCTCTGCTGGTCTTATTTGGTTCTTTCCCTCCTATCCCTCTCTCTCCCCCTCCCTCTCTCACTCTCTCGCTCTCTCTTCTCTCTATCGTTCCGTTCCTGCTCCCAGCTGTTCCTATTCCCCTAATCATCATTTAGTCTTCCCACACCTGTTCCCGATCCTTTCCCCTGATTAGAGTCCCTATTTATTCCTTTGTGATCCGTTCCTGTGCCGTCGGTTCCTTGTATTGTATTCACCATGCTGTGATTGCGTTTCGCCCTGTCCTGTCGTGTTTTTGCCGTGATTGTGTATCACCCTGTCCTGTCGTGTTTTGTGCCTTCATCAGATGCTGCGTGTGAGCAGGTGTCTCAGTCGACTACGGCCTGCGCCTACCCGAAGCGACCTGCAGTCTGTGGTCGCTTCTCCAGTTGTTTCCCCTCTACAAGTCTAGAGGATTTCTGTTATTCCGTTTTGGACTTTAATAAACTCTGTTTCTGTTAAGTCGCTTTTGGGTCCTCTTTCACCTGCATGACAAATTATATAATAGTAATAGACCAATGGTAATAAAACTGTGCTCTACATTTTCTTTGGAATATGCTGGTGGACAAGATGTTGTAAATGTACAGAGAACAGATCACAGAGACAATAGAAATATAGGTGTATATATAAGCTATGTATATCCTGATACAGCCATTTTTGGTGCTAGTGAAAATGAAAAATAAATTACGCCATGATAAATGCAGAATCATATATAAATATTTATATATATATATGGCTCTGTAAAAATGTAATTATGAAACTGTTTGTTTGTATCCTGGATGCTGATTGGACGCGTTCCAAGCTGTGCTGTTTTGGCCATCATAGGCACCCAATGCCTGCAAACACTTCAATCTGAATTATCACTGCGCCTCCATAAGAAAATCATCATGTTACATTTACATTACATTTAAGTCATTTAGCAGACGCTCTTATCCAGAGCGACTTACAAATTGGTGCATTCACCTTATGACATCCAGTGGAACAGCCACTTTACAATAGTGCATCTAAATATTTTAAGGGGGGGGGTGAGAAGGATTACTTTATCCTATCCTAGGTATTCCTTAAAGAGGTGGGGTTTCAGGTGTCTCCGGAAGGTGGTGATTGACTCCGCTGTCCTGGCGTCGTGAGGGAGTTTGTTCCACCATTGGGGAGCCAGAGCAGCGAACAGTTTTGACTGGGCTGAGCGGGAACTGTACTTCCTCAGTGGTAGGGAGGCGAGCAAGCCAGAGGTGGATGAACGCAGTGCCCTTATTTGGGTGTAGGGCCTGATCAGAGCCTGGAGGTACTGAGGTGCCGTTCCCCTCACAGCTCCGTAGGCAAGCACCATGGTCTTATAGCGGATGCGAGCTTCAACTGGAAGCCAGTGGAGAGAGCGGAGGAGCGGGGTGACGTGAGAGAACTTGGGAAGGTTGAACACTAGACGGGCTGCGGCGTTCTGGATGAGTTGTAGGGGTTTAATGGCACAGGCAGGGAGCCCAGCCAACAGCAAGTTGCAGTAATCCAAACGGGAGATGACAAGTGCCTGGATTAGGACCTGCACCGCTTCCTGTGTGAGGCAGGGTCATACTCTGCGGATGTTGTAGAGCATGAACCTACAGGAACGGGCCACCGCCTTGATCATGTTCATGTTGCAGTCTGTGATCATGTCTTGTATTTATCTCAAATCGCACATCATTTCCCCTTGCTTCTAGCGTTTGGTTTGGTACAGCGGGGGTTAACATGCCTAGCTGTCTGCCTGTCCAACCTTGGAAGATTGGTTTCACTTTTGAAGGGCTGAACTCCGCTTTAGCCTACAAAAGAGAGTGAACGGGTGTTCAGATCAGACTACATTTTTTTCTGAGCCAGGCGAAATGACGCATGAACCTCATTATTACGGATTAAACAAAACAAACTAAAATGCAGAAACTGCAGTAGGGGTCCGTCTGTAAAATAAATGGGGATGCCAAGCCAGAAAAAAATACACATTACAAACAGTGTTGTGATAACTGTGTTGTTTTCTCTACCACATAGCTCATAGTGATATAAGGCCTAGACAACAAGAACACAACAGCCGGTAACCATGTTTCCATCCACAGTTTTGTCCTATGATAATCACGACAGCTGTGATGGAAACAGATCATTCATCCGACATATCATTTGTTCATTCAACATGGTGGGATTTTGTTTGCACTATGTCATCATGCAAGGATTTTGATTCACTCAAAACTGTGTGTTCTCTACTCCTACAAATAATCCCCAGATAAAAGGAGAAACCTTTAACTAATTTATATGTTTGTGTGCAAGTAGAAAAAACACATTAACACATCCTACTTGTAGAGGAACAGTCCTTGCTTTCCTGAATCCTTGGGATGACCCTTCCCCCAATTGAAGTTAAACATTTCAAATGGTTAAGCTAAGAGTTAAGGTTAGGGTTAGCTAAGGGTTATGGTAAGGGTTGGGTTTAAGGTTAAGGGCAGGAGTTCTCGAACTTTCTTTGTACACAACCTAATTTGATATCTGAAAATTCTCTTGACCCCAACCATGTGAAAAAAAGTATGTAATATAATATAATATAATAAATATATGCCATTTAGCAGACGCTTTTATCCAAAGCGACTTACAGTCATGTGTGCATACATTCTACGTATGGGTGGTCCCGGGAATCAAACCCACTACCCTGGCGTTACAAGCGCCATGCTCTACCAACTGAGCTACAGAGGACCAACCACCTAGAGTTGATTGATGCACCGGTGTGTCATCTAAGTAACATTTCAAAAAAATCCCCATCAAAATCCATTAGTTTAAACTAGAGATATTAGGTTTTTTGCTTTTCTTTTCAATCCCCTGCATCCTCCGATGTCGCACTTCCACATCTGTGTTGAAAGTTGGCAGAGCTACAACGCTGTGTACTACTCCCTTCACAGAACAGCGTAAACTGGCTCTAACCAGAATAGAAGGAGTGGGAGGCCCCGAAGCACAACTGAGCAAGAGGGCAAGTACATTAGAGTGTCTAGTTTGAGAAACAGATGCCTCACAAGTCCTCAACTGGCAGCTTCATTAAATAGTACCCGCAAAACACAAGTCTCAATGTCAACAGCTTCTAGCCCCGTCTGGATTGTCTGTTGAAACCTAGCACTATACAGCACACTTGTTAGCACACACATGAGGGTGAAGCTAGAGTGGCTATCCGAATGAATGTGGATAGTGGAATTCCCCTGTAAGGGCTCTTTCCCCTACTCTTCCCTTCCCGTCAGGCCTAAGAACAGCCCTTAGTTGAGAGTTATTCACACTGTATACACAACCATCTAGAATGGTCCAAACACACCAATACAGTCATGAAGAGGGCACAACAAAGCCTATTCCCCTCAGGAAACTAAAAAGATTTGTCATGGGTCCTGAGATCCTCAAAAGGTTCTACAGCTGCAACATCGAGAGCATCCTGACCCGTTGCATCACTGCCTGGTACGGCAATTGCTCTGCCTCCGACCGCAAAGCAGTACAGAGGATAGTGCATATGGCCCAGTATATCAGTGGGGCTAAGCTGCCTGCCATCCAGGATCTCTACACCAGGCGGTGTCAGAGGAAGGCCCTGAAAATTGTCAACGACCCCAGCCACCCCAGTCATAGACTGATCTCTCTACTACCACATGGCAAGCGGTACCAGAGTGCCAAGTCTAGGACAAAAAGGCTTCGCAACAGTTTTTACCCCCAAACCATAAGACTCCTGAACAGATAACCAAATGGTTGCCCGGACTATTTGCATTGTGTGCCCCCTAACCTCTCTTTACGCTGCTGCTACGCTCTTTTTATCATATATACATAGTCACTGCATAGTCACTTTAACTATATATGTACATACTACCTCATTAAGCCTGACTAACCGGTGTCTGTATATAGCCTTGCTACTCTTATTTTCAAATGTCTTTTTACTGTTGTTTTATTTATTTACTTACCTACACACACACATACCTTTTTTTCCCGCACTATTGGTTAGAGCCTGTAAGTAAGCAATTGACTGTAAGGTCTTCTTCACCTGTTGTATTTGGAGCACTTGACAAATAAACTTTGATTTGATTTGAATGAGTAATTCCTGGATTCTCATGCGGTATTGCTTAAATATAACTGAGTTGCTAAAATAGTGTAATGACAATACTCAGTTTTGAAGTTGTAAGTCACTCTGGATAAGAACGTCTGGTAAATTACCAAAATGTCAATTATATTTAATTAAGCAGACTATTTACATTATATTTAGTAGTTGAACAGACCTGAAACACTGGACAAAGATATGGCAGGAAACGGCACTTCAAAACCAGCAGCCCCAGCCCCAGCTCCACCTAAAGGTAAGATGTGCATGTGTTCAAATGCATGGGGTTAAATTGTGATTTAAAAAATGTATGTAAGGGATAATCAACAAGGAAAATAATGAATGACGTATAAGGTGTGAATGACGTGTAGAGCCCCGAGTTAATTATCCCTTTTATACCATGGCTATAATTTAACACATTTGCAACTAGAAATGTGTTAATTTGCTGATATAAACTTTCAAGTCTGTTTGGTTACCTTGGCAAATGCTGTAGCTATCTAGAAAACTTGCTAACTAATTCAGTGGATGTAGAACACATTTCTATCTTGCAAATGTTCTATATAACTACAGTAGTTGTCGTGGTAATCAAACAAACAGATTTACTAGTTTAGCTAACCAAACCATCAGTACTAGCTTGCTGAAAACATTATTCAACAATACCAATACGCAGCTCAAACAAAATGTAAAAATGAACTATAGCCATTGAATTCTACCGTGCAAATTCTACTGTTTTTTTTATAGGGAAATAATGCATGCTCTAGAATGCCCTTCAGGACAATCAGAAAAGAGCATTCAATCATGCCATGGTGTAACATTGTAACGACCCTGGGTTTATAAGCGCGGAAATCGACTCGTGCTGGAAGGTCGAGACTTGCTCACTGTTGTTTCATTTACATTGGTGCCAAAAGTGCTATGATATTTCAAGTTGATGAAATTGAATCAATAACAACAATACAGAGAATATACAGGTATTTGAACGTGATACACCGTGTGTAACGTCAATTTTTACAGTATATTCCACTTCTTGAGTCGTCCCTCTCCACACAGACCTAGCCCCACCCCGCCACTCAAGGAGCATATTTGTTGTTTGACCAGGAGACACTTTTGTTTTTTTAAGAACTTATTTTCAATGACAGCCAAGAAACAAAAACCCCAGAACTGCCTTGTTCAGGGGCAGAACGACAGATTTTTGACCTTGTCAGCTCGGGGATTCGATCTTGCAACCTTTCAGGTACTAGTCCAATGCTCTAACCACTAGGCTACCTGCCGCCGCTCATTCAGTCTGCATGGTCACTCCAGCACATACAACAATGTTGATGACAACGATGTTGTTTCCAATTTGATCATGCCTAAATCAGCATGTTGTTTGTGCAACAGTATCTTCTAAATCAAAGAGGAATAGGCGAAGCATGAATACGTTGGCTACATGAATAAGGATTTAATGTAGCCAAAGACTATAGGGTCCCCGAGGAAACACTGAACATCACCTTTGGTTCCTACCCTGTCACAATAACTCATCCATGGCATTTTCATTTGTTGTCATGTCAAACACTGTTTTCAAAATGCCCACTATTATTTATATTCTAACTATAGAGTTAGAATAAACATTATATTTCCATGATTCCAGAAGTTCACCTAAGTGTTTTGATCTAAATCGCAATTGCAACATTTGGTTATTAAAAATAGGGCCTAGTTTTTTTGCCCATATTGTGGCAGTGTGGAAATGATCTCAAATGAGTGCAGGAAATACAGAAATGGATGGAAATGCAGGAAATTATTTTAGGTGGAAGTTGAATTGAACAGTATAAAACAATCAGAATGGAGAAAGACCACATATATAATGGGTGCCACCCTAGGGTCACACACTACTCATAAAACACATTTTGAACTTTTATTAATCAAAAACATAAAATACTGTCATACTGTCAAAAATGTGGAAAGAAAACATGATATGATATTTTTCCCATGTCGCCCAGCCCTATATCAAAGTATGCACTTGTATTTTGCAGTTTTTGACAAACCATGGAGGAACACACCGTGGGGGTAAGTTTGAATAATCAACTCCCTTTGTGATTTGGAGTTTCTGAGCTTTTAAGAACTTATATAAAGAGGAAGTTAGTGATTTAAGTTCTTAAAGGGGAATTCCACCACTTTTCAACCTCATGTTCTTATCTTTTTAACTACAGAACATAGAAATGAGCCATTTTCACAGACATTGGTATGGTGCTGGAGATAACGAATATGAGATTGAAAAGTAGTGGAATTGCCCTTTAAGTCACCAGCAGCATACCACCCTTTGTCCAGAGTGGCTCGCTATTTGAGTGCTAGCAAGCCAACAGCATTTTCGGTCACAGGAGGTAGGTGGCACCTTAATTGAGGAGAATAGGCTTGTGGTAATGGCTGGAACGGAGTTAGTGGAATGGTAAGTCGCTCTGGATAAGAGCGTCTGCTAAATGACTTAAATGTAAATGTAAATGTATCAAATACATCAGACATTTTGATTTATTTTATTTTACCTTTATTTAACTAGGCAAGTCAGTTAAGGACAAATTCTTATTTTCATTGACGGACTAGGAACAGTGGGTTCAGGGGCAGAACGACAGATTTGTACCTTGTCAGCTCGGGGATTTAAACTTGCAACCTTTCGGTTACTAGTCCAACACTCTAACCACTAGGCTACCCTGCCGCCCCATAGTTTCCATGTGTTTGATGCTATTCCATTTGCTTCATTCCAGCCATTATTATGAGCCGTACTCCCCCTCAGCAGCCTCCATTGAGCTATGTAGTGCTAGATATCAACAGCCAATCATCACCTGGCATCGCCTCTAGTGGACATAGGTTACTTACTGCATAATGGACAAGGTTGTTGAGGTATTTTGACTTGAGATCCACACGTGCAATTTACTCAGACTTGTTACTCATGTTAATCAGTCATTGATGTCAATGGGAGACTTATGTGAAAAATGTTTCTCACAATAGAATACCGCCCATCATCATTATTGTAACCCAGTATATACATTTGAAAAAGTGAATAAGGGCATTTGTCAGAAAGGTATTTCCCATATACTGTAACATTACATTGCAATCAGGACACTGAACATGTTTTTCTCTGACAGTGGAAGAGATCAGTTGTTGGAGGACCTGAAGGCATATGTTCCACGTAACCCTGGCATAGAACATGTTAGGATTCTGCTAAGTGGACCAATCGGAGCAGGCAAATCAAGCTTCATCAACTCCATCAACAATGTCTTTCAGAATAAAATGACAATGAAAGCCCAGGTTGATTCTGCTATGGCTGATAAAAGCTTCACCACAACAGTAAGTCTGTGTCCAGCTTATTTGTAGCCTAGATCTACTGCTTACTAAAAGTATATACTATGTATTAACCATTATACATACTACTTAGAACATACTATTTAGTAAAAATGTGTGCAGTATGCAGTATAACGCATCATCTAATGCACAAAAGTGTTGTTTTACCACATTTGTTCATTTCAGTACAGCCTGTCGTCCTTATCTTATTATCAGCTGTTGTCAAAAACAATTGACTGAAAAGACTATTTGCTTCCTTATTAGTGCGCATCAAACTCATTCGAGAAGACGAAAAGCAGAAGTTAGTATGACATCCTGGCATTTAAAGTATACGCAATTTTGTAATTTCAAATGCTAAAAACATTTCAATTATTACTGCATACCCCAAAAGCCTAAATTGAGTGAGCTAGGACAAGTATTTGGTCACGGCCTAAGTCATTTTGCACATATGGTAAAAGTTCAGGGTAGCAAACATAGACAAATACTTGCAACCAGGGTATTAAAGGGTAAATGAATTTATGTAAATACAGAAAATACATGGGACATTTGTCTCGCCTCTACTAAAACTACATCCTGTATACTAATTGTACTATATATTTAGAACATACTGTTTAGTAACAATGCATGCAGTAAGCAATAACATCTAGGCTCACCCATACTAAGAATGTATTTTAATTAGCAATTGCGTTGTTTTCCGCCATCCATTCCCTGATCTGATTAGCAGCTGTTGTCAAACACATGCAACTATTACCTTCCTCAATAGCATGTAACGAATTCTACTTGATGGATAGCTGAAATGAGAATGACTTCCTGTTATTTAAAGCAAACCACACTTTCTAAATGTCACATATTATAAAACTTTCTATTGTCATATGCCCTGTTTATCAAAAGTGTTGGAAAAACTTGTCAATTATCAACTGACTGGCTTTCTTGATGTCTATAGTTTTCTCTCTGGTATTCAATCTTGTTTCCGCTCAGGTTATGGATGTGTCACTGCAACCTTCAAGGTCCTAAATGATGTCACCATTGCCCTTGATTCTAAGCAATGTTGTGCTACTATTTTTATTGACTTGGCCAAAGCTTTTGATACGGTAGAATATTTTATTCTTGTGGGTCGGCTAAGGAGTATTGGTGTCTCGGAGGGGTCTTTGGCCTGGTTTGCTAACTACCGGTCTCAAAGAGTGCAGTGTGTAAAGTCAACTGGACAGTTTCATGTCCATCTCTACATTCAAAGACTCAATCATGGACATCTTACAGTCAATTTCGGCTTGATCCGAAAATGTGGTCGGAGGCGCCATAAGGATGGTGTGACGCTTTTGCGTAGCCTCCGGAGTCATGCAGAGGCCAAATTAAGCTCTGTACCACATCGCCGTGCGCCTCTCAAATTTTGTAACAATGCAGAGGGTGCCCCATAGACATGATTGGTTGACGGTAGGTGAGGGCGGGAGGTCCTGTATAAACACAAACTCATTTCCATGACAACTTCCTTCACAACATCTCTGCGCTGCTCCGTGAATCGCAAGAACCTTAAATTCACTTCTTAGGGATAGGTGTCCAGTTAACGGGGCAGTTGTAAATCATACAGCGTCTTGTGTCACCATCGCAGATTTTAGAGAAACAACAAATGTTGGTACATATAAGTGTCTTATATCGGCTGAAAGCATAATTCTTGTTAATATAACTGCACTTTCGCTTTTTACAGTAGCTATTACTGTGAAAAAATGCCATGCTATTGTTTGAGGAGAGCTCCTAACAGAATACTTTTTTCACCGTGATAGGTTTGATATATTCACCTCTGAAGGTGAAATGTGTACTTACATTCTGCAATCTTGCTTTGATTTATCATCCAAAGGGTCCCAGAGATAACATGAAGTGTTTTTTGTTAGATAAAATCCTTTTTCATATCCTAAAAATGTCCATATAGCATGCACGATCGATTTTGCATTTCCACTTGTTCAATTTGCAAAGACAGAAATTTGAAAATCTAACCCTAAACGTTGTTTCAAGCAGTCAAATCACATTTGTATGTATTCCTCAGAGATCCTAGTATGTAACCAGACTTCACTATATCATTAGAGGTGTAGTATATCCTATAGGACACCAAATTTGGTCAGAGAGCTACGCCTTCATGGCACACCGATGACACGGCTAGTCTTAATTTGATCAACTGTATCTTTGTCAACTGAGCACCAATCGGGTTCAAACAAAGCTGGCTAGATTGCCAATGAGATGGGCTTTATGGGAGTATCCGGAAACCCTGTACCTGTTGTAAAATGTAGCTTCTAACCTTTTGCGACAGCATGCCTTTTCCTTTTAGACAAAAATGATAAGAATATTCAGAGTAATGAAAACTGGTTGTTTTGCAAATGTTGAACTTACAATATGGCTCCTAATACCGGAAAAGCTAAATCAAAGACCAAGTATACATATTTGATGACATTCTTGCAGAAACATGAAATATGAATGCAAATGTCTCCTTCACGATTTGCCCAAATGTACCTGGGTGGTTTCACACTAAATGTCATGTAGTTCTTTCATACTTCAAGTTATCCGTCTGAATGACTCAAAATGGCGCCGGAAGAAATGGCAGCAGTTTTACAGACGCCCAACCAATTGTGCTGCTGTGTTTTTTGTTTGGTGTTATTTGCAACTTATTTTGTACATAATGTTTCTGCAACCGTATCTTACGGCAAAAAAAGAGCTTCTGGATATGAGAACAGCGATCACTCACCTCGGATTAGACAAAGATTTGTGAGAATGCTATTCATTGACTACAGCTCAGCGTTCAACACCATAGTACCCTCAAAGCTCATCACTAAGCTAAGGATCCTGGGACTAAACACCTCCCTCTGCAACAGGATCCTGGAATTCCTGACGGGCCACCTTCAGGTGGTGAGGTTAGGTAGCAACACATCTGCCATGCTGATCCTCAACAATGGAGCCCCCCCAGGGGTGCGTGCTCAGTCCCCTCCTGTACTCCCTATTCACCCACGACTGCATGGCTAGGCACGACTCCAACATGATCATTAAGATTGCAGATGACACAACAGTGGTAGGCCTGATCACCGACAACGACGAGACAGCCTATAGGGAGGAGGTCAGAGACCTGGCCGGGTGGTGCCAGAATAACAACCTATAACGCAACGCAACCAAGACTAAGAAGTTGATTGTGGACTACAGAAAAAGGAGGACCGAGCACGCCCCCATTCTCATCAACGGGGCGTAATGGAGCAGATTGAGAGCTTCAAGTTCCTTGGCATCCACATCACCAACAAACTAGAATGGTCCAAACACACCAAGATAGTCGTGAAGAGGGCACGACAAAGCCCAAACCCCCTCAGGAAACTAAAAAGATTTGGCATCGGTCCTCAGATCCTCAAAAGGTTCTACAGCTGCAACATCAAGAGCATCCTGACCCGTTGCATCACTGCCTGGTACGGCAATTGCTTGGCCTCCGACCGCAAAGC
Organism: Oncorhynchus gorbuscha; assembly: GCF_021184085.1. NCBI lineage: Eukaryota > Metazoa > Chordata > Actinopteri > Salmoniformes > Salmonidae > Oncorhynchus > Oncorhynchus gorbuscha. Next base: position 140,025 of record NW_025745998.1, on the reverse strand, counting down.
ACTACAGAGGATAGTGCATATGGCCCAGTATATCAGTGGGGCTAAGCTGCCTGCCATCCATGACCTCTACACCAGGAGGTGTCAGAGGAAGGCCCTGAAAATTGTCAAAGATCCCAGCCACCCCAGTCATAGACTTTTCTCTCTACTACCGCATGGCAAGCAGTACCGGAGTGCCAAGTCTAGGACAAAAAGGCTTCTCAACAGTTTTTACCCCCAAGCCATAAGACTCCTGAACAGATAATCAAATTTCAAATTTGATCAAATTTATGAACATTTGAACATCTTGGCCACGTTCTGTTATAATCTCCACCCGGCACAGCCAGAAGAGGACTGGCCACCCCACATATGCTCTCTTTAATTCTCTCTTTCTTTCTCTCTCTCGGAGGACCTGAGCCCTAGGACCGTGCCCCAGGACTACCTGACATGATGGCTCCTTGCTGTCTTCAGTCCACCTGACTGTGCTGCTGCTCCAGTTTCAACTGTTCTGCCTTATTATTATTTGACCATGCTGGTCATTTATGAACATTTGAACATCTTGGTCATGTTCTGTTATAATCTCTACCCGGCACAGCCAGAAGAGGACTGGCCACCCCACATAGCCCGGTTCCTCTCTAGGTTTCTTCCTAGGTTTTGGCCTTTCTAGGGAGTTTTTCCTAGCCACCGTGCTTTTACACCTGCATTGTTTGCTGTTTGGGGTTTTAGGCTGGGTTTCTGTACAGCACTTTGAGATATCAGCTGATGTACGAAGGGCTATATAAATAAATTTGATTTGATTTGATTTGACTAACCGGTGTCTGTATGTAGCCTCGCTACTGTTATAGCCTCACTACTGCTGTGGGAGGCTTGGATGACAAGTGGGGAGAAATCCTTCACTAAAACGGGCCGCATGCGAAGAGCAACTTATCGTCAAGTCTGCCAGTGGGTCCTGACAGCGTGGAGCATTGTCAAAAAATCCACTATCATCAACGGGTTTCGAAAGGCTGGACTGCTGCGTGTTGAAGAGGGCAGCATGAGCTCAGCGGGGAATTTGCCTCCGGATAAAGTGAGGAGAGCGACAATGAAAACGATCCAACATCGGATGAAGCAATTTTGAGGCTATTCAACTCCGACACCGAAGGAGATGACTTCAGTGGTTTCAGTGCACAGGAGGAGGAAGATAGTGACCAATGACTTTCTTGGTAGGCTACTGTTTACTGCTATTTATTTTTTATTTTTGTTACAAGCCATGTTTCCTTAAAGCCAATATATTTTTGTTACAAGCCGTGTTTCGTTTAAAAACCAATTTATTTTTGTAACAAGCCGTGTTTCGTTTAAAAGCCTATTTATTTTTGTAACAAGCCGTGTTTCGTTAAAGCCTATTTATTTTTGTTACAAGCCGTGTTTCGTTTAAAGGCTGTGTAAAGTTAATTTGTTTCAATGTACCGGTAGGCACCTGCGGCTTATAGACATGTGAGGCTTATTTATGTACAAAATACATATTTTAATAATTCAGTGGGTGCGGCTTATATTCAGGTGCGCTTAATAGTCCAGAAATTACGGTATATGTAGTGAGTGCAAATGAGGTAAGATAAGGGAATTAAGACAATATATAGGCCATGGTGGCGGAGTAATTACAATATGGCAATTAAACACTGGAATGGTAGATGTGCAGAAGATGAATGTGTAAACACCTGTTGTATTCGGTGCACATGAAAAATAAACTTTGATTTGATTACAAGGTGTCAACTTGTTTCTTTTTCCACATCTCATAGCTTCCCTCAAAAACAGTTACAGTTAGGACTGAGTGTCTGTGTAACTGTCTGAGATGATTTGATTTGAAACTTTGCACATACACTGCTGCCATCTTGTGGACACCATCGGAATTACAGTCAGTGTGATGGCTCGAACTGGGACCTTTCTGTTGCATTTCAAACATGGTGGTAGAGAAAAAATGTTTTTTTCTTCGTATTTTCTTCTACCAGATCTATTGTGTTATATTCTCCTACAGTCAAGTCACATTTCCACAAACTTCAAAGTATTTCCTGGTATCAATAATATGCATATCCTTGCTTCAGGGCCTGACCTACAGGCAGTTAGATTTGGGTATGTCATTTTAGGCGAGAATTTAAAAAAGGGGGGGCTATCCCTTAAATTCTGCACTGCCAATGCAGACGTTGGATTGACCATGCAGCGCCTTTTCCTGACAGTTGTGGTTGCTTCGCGTGATGCACTGTCATCTTTACCTTTTTGCCCTTTACATTTACATTTACATTTAAGTCATTTAGCAGACGCTCTTATCCAGAGCGACTTACAAATTGGTGCATTCACCTTATGACATCCAGTGGAACAGTCACTTTGTGCTGTTGTCTGTGCCTAACAATGTTTGTTTCATTTTTGTGTTGTTTCCTTGTTGTCGTGTGTTGCTACTGGGTTGTTGTCATGTGTTGCTGACATGCTGTAGCCTTATGTTATTACACAATTATTAATGGCCATGTTTAATTAATTAAATTGGAAGTTATCAATTGTGATCATGGTCACAACTCTATTGCAATTGCCAATCAGCTGTTGTTAGAATGCATAAGATTGACAGTAACAGTCAGTCAGATTAGGCTACAGGTAAAATCTTTAAAAACTATGGCTGTTGTTGACAAGCATATTCAGTTCATAGTTAATAATATTTGATTCAGTGATTGGAATTGCATGGGGTCGTAATTTCAACAGGCTATTGAGAAACACAATAGCTTCTTACCTTGATATTGCCGAAATGAGATGCAAGCCTATCAGGGGTTATATGCTACCTTCACCTAGCTCAGCAAACCATGGCGAAGTTGAATTACAATCATAAACATGGATTTTAATCAGTAGCCTATGCCTATTGAAATGACAATCTTACGAATAGGCCATTTATAATAGTTTGTTGTCTTGACATCTGGCACATAATAATGGCACAATTGCCAGAAAATAGCCTAACATTTGTTTTTTGAAGTTCATCCAAAAGATTTCAAGATTTTTCCTATCCAAGATAGTGTAAATTTGGTCCAATTGCACTTCCTAAGGCTTCCACTAGGTGTCAACAGTCTTTAGAACCTTGTCTCATGCTTCTATGATGAAGGGAGGGCTAATAAGAGCTGTTTGACTAAGAGGTCTGGCAGAATGCCATGAGCTAAATCATGCGCTCTGGCCGTGAGAGCGAGCTGCGTTCCTTTTCATTTCTAAAGACAAAGGAATTGTCTGGTTGAAACATTAATGAAGATTTATGTTAAAAACATCCTAAAGATTGATTCTATACATCGTTTGACATGTTTCTACGAACTGTAATATAACTTTTTTGACTTTTTGTCTGGACTAAGTGCCTGCGCCTCGTGAATTTGGATTAAATGCGTGAACAAAAAGGAGGTATTTGGACATAAATGATGGACTTTATCGAACAAAACAAACATTTATTGTGGAACTGGGATTACTGGGAGTGCATTCCGATGAAGATCATCAAAGGTAAGTGAATATTTATAATGCTATTTCTGACTTCTGTTGACTCCACAACATGGCGGGTATCTGTATGGCTTGTTTTGGTGCCTGAGCGCTGTACTCATAATGTGCTTTTTCCGTAAAGATTTTTTGAAATCTGAAAAAGCGGTTGCATTAAGGAGAAGTATATATTTAATTCTATCTATAACACTTGTATTTTTAATCAACATTTATGATGAGTATTTCTGTAAATTGATGTGGCTCTCTGCAAAATCACCGGATGTTTTGGAAGCAAAACATTACTGAACATAACACGCCAATGTAAACTGAGATTTTTTACATAAATTTGAACTTTATCGAACAAAACATACATGTATTATGTAACATGAGTGTCATCTGATGACATTTTATCTCTATTTCTGCTTTTTGTGACTTCTCTTTGCCTGGAAAAATGGCTGTGTTTTTCTGTGACTAGGTGCTGACCTAACATAATCGCATGGTATGCTTTCGTCATAAAGCCCTTTTGAAATCGGACACCATGGTGGGATTAACAACAAGTTTTTCTTTAAAATGGTGTATAATACTTGTATGTTTGAGGAATTGTATTTACGAGATTTCTGTTGTTTGAATTTGGCGCCCTGCACTTTCACTGGCTGTTGTCAAATCGATCCCGTTAACTGGATTTCAGCCATAAGAAGTTAACACGCAGTAATTATTTTGATAGAAAACCTCAGTTGTTTCTTACGTTGATGTTCCTTCTTAATAATTTGCTCAAACGTTATGGAAAAAGGGTTTAGACCATTTCTATTGGATATAAGGTACGTGGCAGCTCCTCTCTTGCTTCACCCAAAAAATGTGGGCTAGTTTTTAGGCCTTGTGGGTAGGTTATGGGTGGTCACTGTGCTAGAAAGTTTGGCTACACCTGGCAACCCTGCACGTCATTGGAGGAGTGGGTGAGTGGCCGACTTCCCCCCCACCATATCGTTTTTCTGTGGCTACAGCTAGAGATACAGGTGTCATTTGGTTAGCTATGTGAATCACTTTGCTGGCTGTTGAACTTTAATGACTGTTATCCACTGTTAGCATATCTCTTAGTTGTCAATCAAATGTATTTGGCATCAACCAAATGTGAGGGCAGGCAGGAAAGTTTCCATTCAGTTGTCAACATTTGGGTCGGGACAAGCATGCATTGGCAGGCAAACTGCAGAAGGGCGAGCAGGCTACTATTCCCCATTGTTTATCAGTGCAATTATGATGGCCAACTACAAGCTGAAAAAGTTTGAGAGGGTTTATCTACTCCCAAATGTAAGAGGACTCCAGTGGTATTTACAAATTTGCAGAAATCCATTCAGGTGTTTTTTGTGGCATTTGGTGAATGTTGTCGAATGATCTAAAGTCATGCGAACACATGATAGCAAATGGCTTATGTGCATATAGGCCTACTGTTGCTCGGACTGGCTATGGTTCACCGGTCTGTGTAGAGGTCGGTCCTGGACAAGACAGATGTTTTATTTACTTCAGTGACTATTCATTGTCCAAACACACTTTCCCACTCTATATTGCTATAGAATGTTCACAAATGCCTTACTCTACGTAATTCCCAAACATTCTATGAAAGTAGGTGAAAATAACCACATTTAAGTGCTCGCACGGAATTGACCACAACCCTGATTGGTTGATGACGAGTGACAAAAATTCATGCACGTTTCTCTCTCATTTCAGTACAGAACACACAAAATTGAGAATGGAAAAACTGGATCTTATTACCCATTTATCTTCAATGATGTCATGGGTTTTGAGAAACAGAATGGCAAAGGAGTGCATGAAGATGACCTTAAGAAAGCACTGACAGGACATGTGAAAGAGGGTCACAAGGTAAAATCTCTCTAGCACAACAGCACTGCATGCTCATTACTATGTGAAAGAGATTTTGTGATTTAATAATTCAATTACTGCCATTGTTAATATGCTGGAACTCAATATGAAGTCTTGTTTTTGTACTTTGTCTCATTCTGTCTAGTTCAATCCGAGTCATTCATTGACCGAGGGAGATTTGGGCTACAATAAGTCCCCCAGTCCAAGTGACAGAGCCCACTGCCTGGTCAATCTGATTCCAGCAGATAAGATTGCTCTCATGGATGATGAGGTCATCAAGAAGATGAGGGCCATTAGATTAGTGGCCAGTGAATTGGGTAAGTGGAGAAAGTGGAGAAAGACATTATTGAGCACTATTACTGTAGTCACTGATATATAAGATAAAATATATACTGTAGCGACGCTGGTTTATAAGCTTGGTTATCAACTATGCCACTTGAGCATGTTTTTGTGGCACAGTCAATGGCACTCTGGCCTTCACGCCAGAAGGTTTAGGGTTCGAGTCCCACTCCTTGCCTGTTTCATTACAATACTTTATTGTCCTTTGTGCTCACAACCCAACCCACTGAGTCACACACACTCCCCAATGGTCTGGAAGCAATGGGTCAGTCACAGGCAAATACTTATTTCACATAGGCAAATACTTATTACACATAGGCAAATACTTATTACACATAGGCAAATACTTATCAGAGTCTCTTTTTCAGGAATTCCCCAAGTGGTCATCCTCACCAGGGTTGATATAGCTTGTCCATTGGTGAAAGAAAACTTAAGAAATATGTATCTAAGCAAGTATATCAAGGAGATGGTGAGACATTTTCATTAACTTAATAGGGTCATAATATTCCAGTTCAGTATTTTACAACTTTTTCTAACAGGCAGCTGCATGCCCTTACCACTCCAATTAGCTAGTGGTGGTATGAGTTAACTGAAGCTTGTAGTGGCTATTTAAAGAAAACGAATGGATTACAGTTTATCCTTGCCCATAAATTACTAAAGTTGAGGAACCGTCTACCATTAAGTTGTAAAATACTGAACTTCCCATTTAAATCACAGTGTATAGTGAGCTCAAATGTATATGACTTCATTATTTAATCTCAAATTCAAATGACAATAGATTCCAGCAACAAAAACAATTACAACAAACACAGTCCAAATACTTTTGTAAGGCACGTGTGTATATATTAAACTCATTTTATGTTTTTTGTTGAAGATGGAGAAATGCAGTATAAAGCTGGGCGTCCCAGTGAACTGCATCTTTCCTGTGAGGAACTACCATGAGGAAATCGAATTGGACGAAGACATGGATGTGCTGTTATTTAGAGCACTGAAGCAGATGGTCGACTTTGGAGACGATTTCCTAAAGGAGATGGAACAATCTTAAATAAGACTTGTGCCTAAGCTATCGACACCATCTGTGTGAAGCATGCCCGACATAGAATAACAGGGATTGTGGTCTCAGCCATATTTAAAAATGGCAAATACAGCTCCCCATTGATATAGTGAGATAGTTATTATTACGGCGCATTTCATTCTAATAATAATACAGCATCATCATCATCTAAATGTTGATAATACGATCTGAGTTCTCCATTGATGTCTGTTTATCTGAGTTTGATTGGTTATATACCTAGGAATTAATGTTGATATTAAAAGGCTGGGCGTCCCGCTAGCGGGACACCTGTCGACAACCTCCGGTGAAATTGGAGGGTGCGCAATTCAAATAAATAATCATAACAATTATGGATATAAAAAATATTGTAGGTACATACAAGTATCTTATATCGGTTAAAAGATTAAATTATTTTTAATCTAATTGCATTGTCCGATTTGCAATAGGCCTTACAGTGAAAGCATGCCATGCAATTATTTGAGGACGGCGCCCACATCAAAATATTTTTCAACCAGCACATGCTTCATAAACTCACAAATAGCGATTAAATATTTACTTACTTTTTGAAAATCTTCCTCTGATTTGCAATCCAAAGGGTCCCAGCCTCCCAAAAGTCAGTTTAGTTGGTGCCATTGATTTGAGTAATCCACTCGTTCATCATGCAGAGAAAGGAATCCAAAAAGCTACCTCTGAAATTTAAAACAAGTCAAAATAAGTTTCTATTTAATCCTCAGGTACCCTAAAATGTAATTAAACTATAATATTTAATCCAGAAAGAAGTATGTTCAATAGAAAAATAAAAGAATGAGCAGGCGCACGCACAGACTGATTTCCAACTCTGGGTTCCTGTATCAAAACTCAATTATTCCTCGTTTGGGAAGAAACAAGCCTGAAATCTTGAAAAAAAGACTGTTGACATCTAGGGACTTGTCATCTCCCGTCTGGATTACTGCAACTCGCTGTTGGCTGGGCTCCCTGCCTGTGCCATTAAACCCCTACAACTCATCCAGAACGCCGCAGCCCGTCTGGTGTTCAACCTTCCCAAGTTCTCTCACGTCACCCCGCTCCTCCGCTCTCTCCACTGGCTTCCAGTTGAAGCTCGCATCCGCTACAAGACCATGGTGCTTGCCTACGGAGCTGTGAGGGGAACGGCACCTCAGTACCTCCAGGCTCTGATCAAGCCCTACACCCAAACAAGGGCACTGCGTTCATCCACCTTTGGCCTGCTCGCCTCCCTACCACTGAGGAAGTACAGTTCCCGCCCAGCCCAGTCAAAACTGTTCGCTGCTCTGGCACCCCAATGGTGGAACAAACTCCCTCACGACGCCAGGACAGCGGAGTCAATCACCACCTTCCGGAGACACCTGAAACCCCACCTCTTTAAGGAATACCTAGGATAGGATAAGTAATCCTTCTCACCACCCCCCCTTTAAGATTTAGATGCACTATTGTAAAGTGACTGTTCCACTGGATGTCATAAGGTGAATGCACCAATGTGTAAGTCGCTCTGGATAAGAGCATCTGCTAAATGACTTAAATGTAATGTAAATGTAGGGGAAGCCATATAAATTGCAATCTGGGAGCTGGAATTGCATACCCCATAGCTTTCCATTGTAAGAGCATGGAATCTCAAAACGTATATATTTCTGGATGGCTTTTCTTTGGATTTTCTCCTACCATATCAATTGTGTTATAGTCTCAAACATTATTTTAACATTTCTACAAACGTCAAAGTGTTTCCTATCCAATGGTACCAATTATATGCAAATATTGGCCTCTGGCCCTGAGTAACAGGCAGTTTACAGAAATTTATAAAAATACCCTAGCCTGAATAAGATATGTGTGCTCTATTGATGTCTGTTTTGAGCTGAGTTTGATTATACCCAGAAATTCCTAGAGGTGCATGCCATGTTAGTTTTGTGAAAAGACTTATTACAAGTGACTTGCAGCCAAAATCTACATCTCTGTGTGAGTTTTTTCTATATTTCCCCCTTTCGAGGAATAACCTTTTGGAAGTTCTATTGAGATTAATTATTAATCCTAGGATCGTTGCCACAAGATACGAAGACCCCTCAACTGGCAACAGTGGAGGCCGCCGAGGGGAGGATGGCTCATGATAATGGTTGAAACAGAGCGAAAGGAATGCCATCAAACACATAGAACACGTGTGTTTGACACCATTCCACTCAAGTCATTACTCCGTCCTCCCCAATTAAGGTGCCACCAACCTCTTGTGACTGATATTACTCTTTAAAAAAGAACTCAGGCAGACGACAGACTGGACGATGGAGGTTAGACAGACACTGGAAAAGGAGTGCGTGCAAATGAAGGTCAGAGTGCACACCAGGGAGCAGCAAGGTCCATTCAGTAAGAGAGACCCTTCATTAACCATGGTGTGGTGTTCGGGTCTGTGGGACCCATTTTCAATGTTAACAAAAAGAAAAATGATACAATGAATTCTTTTTTCAACCTGAGACTCATTGGCCTTGGCTCATTTTATGTGAAGAACATGTCAAATAACACATTTTCATTGAGTGCACCCCCTTCACATTGATATTACATATGTGGTGTTCGGACCCACTGGACCCGAGGGTAATACAAGTGTGGAAAAGAGTGTGTATAGGTGAAAACAAGTATAAAATGAAACAAACAGGTTTTCCTCCTCCCTTGGCCTGATGTTTCAACATAGTACCAAGATCCTGCCTGTCTGCCACTTTTCTCACAGTCTTTACTCTTTGTAGTATGTAAAACTGCACAATGTCTTGCGGGAACCTGTATCACGTTATTCCAATACAATATTTCGATACATTGTTTTTTTAAAAATACAGTATTTTCCCATACTCTACCCCAGCCTGGTGCAAATTGGGGGAAGAACACAACAAATAAACAGCTTTGCATGTGTGGCTCTTTACAACAATCAATCAGTATGGCAAAAATTATCACTGCTCAGAGGGCCATAGAAACATTTTTTGTAGAGAGAGAAGCTGGTGTGGGAGGTTCGTCTTCCACTTTGGAAGATTAAGAATTTTCTTAATATTATTATGAGGATCATGTCTCTGTCAATTCGGAGTCTGACAGTGAGTTGGAAGTTGAGGATGAGATCGACCCTAAGCCAGCCCATCAGCAGCCAGCCCCAGGACCAGCCGGTCAACAACCAGCTCATCAGCAGCCTGCAGGAGGAGAAATATGGATGTCAAAACATTTAGAAAATGAATGGCCTTTTTGCCCAAGGAATGAGCCACCCCTCATGGCTGCCAATGTGATAAGAATGGAATCAGGGTCAACGTGGATGGTGGTGACTCATGTTCAGGACATAAAGTCTTCTTTTGAACTGTTTATCCCAGACACCATCCAGAAAATCATTCTGGACTGTACTAATTTGGAGGGAAGGTGTGTTTTTGGAGAGAGATGGAAGGAGATGGACCAAGCTAATTTACATGCATACTTTGAGGTTCTTATCCTTTCTGGTGTTTTCAGATCTAATGGGGAATCCACAGAATCCCTGTGGGATGCAGAAACTGGCAGAGAACTTTCCTGTGCAAAAATGTCTCTGGAAAACTTCCACATGATTTCCAGGATTATCCTCTTCGATAACTGAGACACCAAACCAGCTTTGCGGCAGAGAGACAAGCTAGCTGCAATCAGGTCAGTGTAGAACAGGTGGGTGACCCACCTTCCCCTGTTTTACAACCCTGGGCCCAAAGTTACTGTTGATGAGAAGCTTATGCCATTTAGGGTCCGCAACCCCTTCAGGCAGTACATACCGTCTGAACCCGCAACATATGGAATCAAGATCTGGGCTGCCTGTGATGCTGCTTCATCATATGTGTGGAACTTGCAAGTGTATACGGGGAAGTCAGATGGAGGAGCCCCTGAGAAGAACTAAGGGATTCGGGTTGTCCTGGACATGACACAGGAACGTGGTCACAACATAATTTAATAATAACATCACATGCAATAACTTTTTTACTTCGCACAAGGTGGGACAGGAGCTCTTCAAGAGTGAGCTGACGATGGGAGGAACAGTATGAAAAAACAAGCCAGAGCTCCCACCTCAGCTGTTGAATACATGGAACAGGCCTATCAATTCCTCTAAGTTTGTGTTCAGGGCCGACACATCCCTAGAGTCCTACGTGCCAAAGAAAGGTTGCTGTCTATATTGCTTGTAATTGATAACAGTCAACATCTTGTTTTAAAACCCCAATAATGTTGTGGGTTCATCAGACCCGCAAACATTGAGTGAATAATAAAAACATAAACACCACACAAGGGTTAACAGCACTGTTGTCAACTTTTCTGCTATTAAAGAGAATCAGCATTAAAGGATATGCAAATGGGGGTGGATGGAACATTGTATGAACTGACTCAAGATAATCCTATTGAAATAAGTGACTTTCTGAAAATATCAGGAACAAACCAAGAAAGAAAATGTAACTGGTAAAACACGCATGGCCCTTGTGTCACGTTATTAAATATCTTGAAAGGGATTAAGTAAAAGGGCTAGAGGATGATGGTATGTCTGAACCTTAAAGGCATGATAAATGAGATGCAGGAGGTTAGTGACGTTAGCTCCACAGCAAATTGAAATGAAGAGCAAGAAAACCTGCAATCAGAGCTAGAGCAATTAAGGCTTTCACTAAAACTAAAGGAAAGTGAGATGTTGGAGCTCGTTAACCAAAATGGAAATGACACAGACGCAAACCAGACCACGCAACACTCCTCAAAACACAGTGCCAATACAGGGACACGCCACAGAATGGCACAAAGAGTTCAAGACATCCGGTCAAATAGGTGAACCAGGCCAGAAAGACAGACTCACGTTCTCCAGTCTAGCTCATCAAATTGAAAACAGACTGACTACAGGGTATCCAGAGATAGAAATAGTGGTAAGAGCTAGTGGTAAGTGGTAAGATGCAGTGGTAAGAGCTATTGCACCAGGGCTGCAAATGTGGTGTCATGTTTGTCATTTATTATCATGTCTTGTCCCTGTGCTCCCCATTCTATTCGTTTCCCTCTGCTGGTCTTATTAGGTTCTTTCCCTCTTTCTATCCCTCTCTCTCCCCCTCCCTCTCTCACTCTCTCGCTCTCTCTTCTCTCTATCGTTCCGTTCCTGCTCCCAGCTGTTCCTATTCCCCTAATCATCATTTAGTCTTCCCACACCTGTTCCCGATCCTTTCCCCTGATTAGAGTCCCTATTTCTTCCTTTGTGTTCCGTTCCTGTCCCGTCGGTTCCTTGTTTAGAATTCACCGTTTACACCTGTTGTTTTGGGTCATCCCTGGCTAGTATGTCATAATCCTTCTATTAATTGGTCTAGTAATTCTATCCTAACCTGGAACGTTTCTTGTCATGTGAAGTGTTTAATGTCTGCCATCCCTCCCGTTTCTTCTGTCCCTACTTCTCAGGAGGAACCTGGCGATTTGACAGGAGTGCCGGAGGAATATCATGATCTGCGCACGGTCTTCAGTCGGTCCCGAGCCAACTCCCTTCCTCCTCACCGGTCGTATGATTGTAGTATTGATCTCCTTCCGGGGACCACTCCTCCTCGAGGTAGACTATACTCTCTGTCGGCTCCCGAACGTAAGGCTCTCGAGGATTATCTGTCTGTGTCTCTTGACGCCGGTACCATAGTGCCTTCTTCTTCTCCGGCCGGGGCGGGGTTCTTTTTTGTTAAGAAGAAGGACGGTACTCTGCGCCCCTGCGTGGATTATCGAGGGCTGAATGACATAACGGTTAAGAATCGTTATCCGCTTCCCCTTATGTCATCAGCCTTCGAGATTCTGCAGGGAGCCAGGTGCTTTACTAAGTTGGACCTTCGTAACGCTTACCATCTCGTGCGCATCAGAGAGGGGGACGAGTGGAAAACGGCGTTTAACACTCCGTTAGGGCATTTTGAGTACCGGGTTCTGCCGTTCGGTCTCGCCAATGCGCCAGCTGTTTTTCAGGCATTAGTTAATGATGTTCTGAGAGACATGCTGAACATCTTTGTTTTTGTCTATCTTGACGATATCCTGATTTTTTCTCCGTCACTCGAGATTCATGTTCAGCACGTTCGACGTGTTCTACAGCGCCTTTTAGAGAATTGTCTCTACGTAAAGGCTGAGAAGTGCTCTTTTCATGTCTCCTCCGTTACTTTTCTCGGTTCCGTTATTTCCGCTGAAGGCATTCAGATGGATTCCGCTAAGGTCCAAGCTGTCAGTGATTGGCCCGTTCCAAGGTCACGTGTCGAGTTGCAGCGCTTTTTAGGTTTCGCTAATTTCTATCGGCGTTTCATTCGTAATTTCGGTCAAGTTGCTGCCCCTCTCACAGCTCTTACTTCTGTCAAGACGTGTTTTAAGTGGTCCGGTTCCGCCCAGGGAGCTTTTGATCTTCTAAAAGAACGTTTTACGTCCGCTCCTATCCTCGTTACTCCTGACGTCACTAGACAATTCATTGTCGAGGTTGACGCTTCAGAGGTAGGCGTGGGAGCCATTCTATCCCAGCGCTTCCAGTCTGACGATAAGGTTCATCCTTGCGCTTATTTTTCTCATCGCCTGTCGCCATCTGAGCGCAACTATGATGTGGGTAACCGTGAACTGCTCGCCATCCGCTTAGCCCTAGGCGAATGGCGACAGTGGTTGGAGGGGGCGACCGTTCCTTTTGTCGTTTGGACAGACCATAAGAACCTTGAGTACATCCGTTCTGCCAAACGACTTAATGCCCGTCAAGCTCGTTGGGCGTTGTTTTTCGCTCGTTTCGAGTTTGTGATTTCTTACCGTCCGGGTAGCAAGAACACCAAGCCTGATGCCTTATCCCGTCTGTTTAGTTCTTCTGTGGCTTCTACTGATCCCGAGGGGATTCTTCCTTATGGGCGTGTTGTCGGGTTAACAGTCTGGGGAATTGAAAGACAGGTTAAGCAAGCACTCACGCACACTGCGTCGCCGCGCGCTTGTCCTAGTAACCTCCTTTTCGTTCCTGTTTCCACTCGTCTGGCTGTTCTTCAGTGGGCTCACTCTGCCAAGTTAGCTGGTCATCCCGGTGTTCGAGGCACTCTTGCGTCTATTCGCCAGCGCTTTTGGTGGCCGACTCAGGAGCGTGACACGCGCCGTTTCGTGGCTGCTTGTTCGGACTGCGCGCAGACTAAGTCGGGTAACTCTCCTCCTGCCGGTCGTCTCAGACCGCTCCCCATTCCTTCTCGACCATGGTCTCACATCGCCTTAGACTTCATTACCGGTCTGCCTTTGTCTGCGGGGAAGACTGTGAGAGCCGCCAATAAACGCAGGATTAAGAGTCCAAGGTATTGTTGCGGCCAGAGAGTGTGGCTTTCCACTCGCAACCTTCCTCTTACGACAGCTTCTCGTAAGTTGACTCCGCGGTTCATTGGTCCGTTCCGTGTCTCCCAGGTCGTCAATCCTGTCGCTGTGCGACTGCTTCTTCCGCGACATCTTCGTCGCGTCCATCCTGTCTTCCATGTCTCCTGTGTTAAGCCCTTTCTTCGCACCCCCGTTCGTCTTCCCTCCCCCTCCCGTCCTTGTCGAGAGCGCACCTATTTACAAGGTACATAAGATCATGGACATGCGTTCTCGGGGACGGGGTCACCAATACTTAGTGGATTGGGAGGGTTACGGTCCTGAGGAGAGGAGTTGGGTTCCGTCTCGGGACGTGCTGGACCGTTCACTCATCGATGATTTCCTCCGTTGCCGCCAGGATTCCTCCTCGAGTGCGCCAGGAGGCGCTCGGTGAGTGGGGGGTACTGTCATGTTTGTCATTTATTATCATGTCTTGTCCCTGTGCTCCCCATTCTATTCGTTTCCCTCTGCTGGTCTTATTAGGTTCTTTCCCTCTTTCTATCCCTCTCTCTCCCCCTCCCTCTCTCACTCTCTCGCTCTCTCTTCTCTCTATCGTTCCGTTCCTGCTCCCAGCTGTTCCTATTCCCCTAATCATCATTTAGTCTTCCCACACCTGTTCCCGATCCTTTCCCCTGATTAGAGTCCCTATTTCTTCCTTTGTGTTCCGTTCCTGTCCCGTCGGTTCCTTGTTTAGAATTCACCGTGCTGTGATTGTGTATCGCCCTGTCCTGTCGTGTTTTTGCCTTCATCAGATGCTGCGTGTGAGCAGGTGTCTCTGTCAGCTACGGCCTGCGCCTACCCGAAAAGCGACCTGCAGTCTGTGGCCGCTTCTCCTGTTATTCCCCTCTACAGACTAGAGGATTTCTGTTATTCCCTGTTTGGACATTTCCTGTTAAGGATTCAGGATTTGTCGTTTTCTGTTTGGACTTGAATAAACTCTGTTTCTGTTAAGTCGCTTTTGGGTCCTCTTTCACCTGCATGACATGTGGAGCTATCTGGAAGGAAAGTCAGAAATTACTCTCCACACACTGAGGAGAATAGAGTGCCACAGTATGAGTCATAATACCCATAAAACCTAGAAGTCAAACAGGGAAATGGTTCCAATCCTTTTTTCCACCATTCATTTTAGAAACACATAAAATAAGGACTGTGTTTTGTGGAGGCTTAGCCTAGCGTGAAGTTTTGATAACCGTGTAAATCTCTCTGGAACAAGGTGACTTTTAACAATATATTCGCTTGTATTTACAAATATGAAATGCTAATTAGCTGCTAATGTGACTATTGTAAAGAAACTACAAATGCCATGATAATCTGGACGAGACTGCTAAATTGAGGGAAAGGATACAATCTCTGGATTAACGACCTAATGTTAGCTAAAGGCAGTATTGAAATGAATTGACTAAATGGCTAATTTTGTGAACTGCCTTGTGCAAGTTTTAAATTGACACAATACTTGTTAGCGAAGGTGTCAGCTAGAGATGACGTGCAGGAGCTTGCAGGGATTTGTTGTTTTGTATTATGTCTACTTGCTAATCAACAATTTCAAATCTGAGTAGATAGAGCGGAATATATAGATAAGTCACCTTGCACTAGACTTACAGAGATTTAAATTATTATCAAAACCTCACGGCAGGGTACACCTACACGAAACACAGACCTTATTGTCACGGTGTATTGGAAAAATTTATGGTGGAAAAATTATTGGAACCATTTCCCTGTTTGACCACTAGGTTTTATGGGTATTATTACACCTCCACTGTGGGGCTCTAAACTGCAATCTCACTCTAAACTGCAACAGAACTGTATAGCCAACTCACATCAGAAGTCCAGAGCAGCAAAGAGGCCCCACAAAATGTTCTAATCCATTCCTTAGATATGAGACAGAAAATCCTATTTGCCTTACAGAAAGCAGTCTGTCCTCACGTATGTCCCAGCAGTGGTCCAGAGCATGTTCATGCATACTGTCCTGACTGGTCAACAAAATGACAACATAAGAACATACATGCAGCCATATCTCCTAGACACAAAAACTACAGATGCTGCTTCTAGAGAAACTGAACACTGCATGTGCTAATGAGACAAAGAAACAGAACAAAAGGAAAATGACTATGCCACAGCGGCTCGTCACCAGCAGAACACACCAAAACTCCCCACTGAGCTGGTATCAGAGCTAAAATGACTGAGGTCTGATATGATGGTGTTAAAGAACCTGGAAGTTGGATTCTCACAAATCTGAGAATCCATTTAACAACCTGTGTTCATAACGCAGCAATAAAAATAAAATAGTGCTTTTCTTGTAAGAAAACACTCTCTGTTAAAGAGAATATCAAAATGAACACTGCTGAACACAGAAAATACTGCACACAGAGACAGTACTCCGGCATGAAGAGGAATGTAACGAAGAAGAACTCTAAGTCAGTGCTCTCCAACCTTGTTACTGGAGAGCTACCCTCCTGTCGATTTTCAATCAAACCCCAGTTGTAACTAACCTGATTCAGCTTATCAACCAACCAATTATTAGAATCAGGTATGCTACATTACGGTTGGAGAAAAAAACCTACCAGATAGTAACTCTCCAGGAACAGGGTTGGAGACCACTGCACTAAGGTAAACCAGCCTTCTACTGTAACTGCCTTAATAGGAAAATAATATCTTTACATTACATTTAAGTCATTTAGCAGACGCTCTTATCCAGAGCGACTTACAAATTGGTGCATTCACCTTATGACATCCAGTGGGACAGTCACTTAACAATAGTGCATCTAAAACTTAGGGGGGTGGGGTGAGAGGGATTACTTAACCTATCCTAGGTATTCCTTAAAGAGGTGGGGTTTCAGGTGTCTCCGGAAGGTGGTGATTGACTCCGCTGTCCTGGCGTCGTGAGGGAGTTTGTTCCACCATTGGGGGGCCAGGGCAGCGAACAGTTTTGACTGGGCTGAGCGGGAGCTGTACTTCCTCAGTGGTAGGGAGGCGAGCAGGCCAGAGGTGGATGAACGCAGTGCCCTTGTTTGGGTGTAGGGCCTGATCAGAGCCTGGAGGTACTGAGGTGCCGTTCCCCTCACAGCTCCGTAGGCAAGCACCATGGTCTTGTAGCGGATGCGAGCTTCAACTGGAAGCCAGTGGAGAGAACGGAGGAGCGGGGTGACGTGAGAGAACTTGGGAAGGTTGAACACCAGACGGGCTGCGGCGTTCTGGATGAGTTGAAGGGGTTTAATGGCACAGGCAGGGAGCCCAGCCAACAGCGAGTTGCAGTAATCCAGACGGGAGATGACAAGTGCCTGGATTAGGACCTGCGCCGCTTCCTGTGTGAGGCAGGGTCGTACTCTGCGGATGTTGTAGAGCATGAACCTACAGGAACGGGCCACCGCCTTGATGTTAGTTGAGAACGACAGGGTGTTGTCCAGGATCACGCCAAGGTTCTTGGCGCTCTGGGAGGAGGACACAATGGAGTTGTCAACCGTGATGGCGAGATCATGGAACGGGCAGTCCTTCCCCGGGAGGAAGAGCAGCTCCGTCTTGCCGAGGTTCAGCTTGAGGTGGTGATCCGTCATCCACACTGATATGTCTGCCAGACATGCAGAGATGCGATTCGCCACCTGGTCATCAGAAGGGGGAAAGGAGAAGATTAATTGTGTGTCGTCTGCATAGCAATGATAAGAGAGACCATGTGAGGTTATGACAGAGCCAAGTGACTTGGTGTATAGCGAGAATAGGAGAGGGCCAAGAACAGAGCCCTGGGGGACACCAGTGGTGAGAGCGCGTGGTGAGGAGACAGATTCTCGCCACGCCACCTGGTAGGAGCGACCTGTCAGGTAGGACGCAATCCAAGCGTGGGCCGCGCGTGGGCCGCGCCGGAGATGCCCAACTCGGAGAGGGTGTAGAGGAGGATCTGATGGTTCACAGTATCGAAGGCAGCCGATAGATCTAGAAGGATGAGAGCAGAGGAGAGAGAGTTAGCTTTAGCAGTGCGGAGCGCCTCCGTGATACAGATCTTGTTGCTATTTGCTATTTGCAGGATCAGAGAACTCAGGCCTTGTGGGACACTGGCTCTCAGGTGTGTATCATTGATGAACTGTGGAAAACTTACCTGGTGTTAGGCTGAGAAATGTTTCAGATATAATTGACTCACCTGACTCACTAAAGATAGTATCTGCCAATGGAATGAACATGCCTTATGTAGGTTGGATAGAAGTGACTTTCAAACTGGCCTCAAGAGGCAACTGACATTGATGAACTAGTCATCCCAGTGCTCGTGATGAAGGGCAGACATCTATCTCATTCCATTTTTGACTTTAATGTGATTGAGAAAATTGTCAACAACAGTGAACAGTCAGGAGGCACATGCATAGAAGGTCAAAGGTGATGTTATCGGGATAATAACACGTTTTTAGGGGAGTGTGTGATAGAATGAAATGTGCCTTAATAATGCCGAAGTAGTACAGCATCATAATGTGTACAGGTAAGCGATATGCTGTTCATTTATTTGAATGTTGAAAATATGATCTGGGTGCTATGCTATATTGATGTCCATTTGATCTGAATATGATTGGTTATACCTGCGAATGAAATGTTGATATTACCGTCTATGTGCTCTATTCAGATTCAGAGATTTAGAGGGTTTAATAGTCACATGTACAGGGTTCAAATCTTATTTTATTTGTCACATGCGCCGAATACATCAGCTGAAGACCTTACCGTGAAATGCTTACTGCAAGCCCTTTACTAACAATGCAGTTTTAAGAAAAGTAACAATAACAAGGCTATATACAGGGCATACCGGTACCGAGTCAATGTGCGGTGGTACAGGTTAGTCGAGGTCATTTGTACATGTAGGTAGGGGTAAAGGTACTTTGCAGAAATAATAAACAGCGAGTAGCAGCAGCGTAAAAGAAAGGGGGGAGGGTCAAGGCAAATTGTCCAGGTTGCCGTTTGATTAGCTGTTCAGCAGTCTTATGGCTTGGGGGTAGAAGCTGTTTAAAAGTATTTTGGACCTTCACTTGGCACTCTGGTACCGCTTGCCGTGCGGTAGCAGAGAAAACAGTCTATAACTTGGGTGACTGGAGTCTCTGACAATTTTTAGGGCTTTTCTCTGAAAAGCCTATTATATAGGTCCTAGATGGCATACGTGTTGTTGCCTACTCTTACCACCTGGGGTCGGCAGTCAGGAAATTCAGGATCTAGTTGCAGAGTGAGGTGTTTAGTCCCAGAGTCCTTAACTTAGTGATGAGCTTCGTAGGCACTATGGTGTTGAACGCTGAGCTGTAGTCAATAAGCAGCATTCTCACATAGGTGTTCCTTTTGTCCAGGTGAGAAAGGGCAGTGTGGAGTGTGATTGAGTCATCTGTGGATCTGTTGGGACGGTATGAGAATTGGAGTGGGTCTAGGGTGTCATGGAGGATGATGTTGATATGAGCCATGACCAACCTTTTAAAACACTTCATGTCTACCGACGTGAGTGCCACGGGGCGGTAATCATTTAGGCAGGTTACCTTTGCTTCCTTGGGCATGGCGACTATAGTGGTCTGCTTGAAACATGTAGGTATTACAGACTCGGTCAGGGAGAGGTTGGAAATGTCAGTGAAGACAATTGACAGTTGGTCCGCGCCTGCTTTGAGTACATGTCCCGGTAATCCGTCTGGCCCAGCAGCTTTGTGAATGTTGACCTGTTTAAAGGTCTTGTTCACATCGGCTACCGAGAGCGTTATCACACAGTCATTCAGAACAGCTGGTGCTCTCGTGCATGCTTCAGTGTTGCTTGCCTCGAAATTGCATGAATCCCGGAACATATCCCAGTCTGTGCTAGCAAAACAGTCCTGTAGTGTAGCATCCGCTTCATCTGACCACTTCCGAATTAAGCGAATCACAGTTTTTTCCTGCTTTAGTTTTTGCTTGTAATCCATTTGGTCAGATTTGCCAAATGGAGGGCGGAGGAGGGCTTTGTATGCATCTCTGTTTGTGGAGTAAAGGTGGTCTAGGATTCTTTTATCCCATGGTTGCACATGTGACATGCTGGTAAAAATTTGGTAAAACTGATTTAAGTTTGCCTGCATTAAAGTCCCCAGCCACTAAGAGCACCGGTTCTGGGTGAGCAATATCTTCTTTGCTTATGGCCTTAGAGCTGGTTGAAAGCGGTCTTAATTTCAGCTTCTTTCTGTGATGGTAAACAGAAGGCTATGAATAATATAGATGAGAATTCTCTTGGTAGATAGTGTGGTCTACAGCTTATCATGAGGTGCTGTAGCAGGCTCAAGGGTGTGGGATTTCAACGTCACTAAATTCAATACCAAAACATGCACCAGTAGCACAAATAGAATGCAAGTGGGGAGTTGTAGGGATTTCGGTACACGGGGAATGAAGAGGGAATTCACCAATCACCTAACAGTTCACTAGCTGTTCTCATTGTCCGGTCCATTTTCCTGGGGAAATCCTCACACTCGGGTCCTCAGGCAATCCAGGCTGGTACACAAGGGGGGTTCAAATCAAATCAAATCAAATTTTATTTGTCACATACACATGGTTAGCAGATGTTAATGCGAGTGTAGCGAAATGCTTGTGCTTCTAGTTCCGACAATGCAGTGATAACCAACAAGTAATCTAACTAACAATTCCAAAACTACTGTCTTATACACAGTGTAAGGGGATAAGGAACATGTACATAAGGATATATGAATGAGTGATGGTACAGAGCAGCATACAGTAGATGGTATCGAGTACAGTATATACATATGAGATGAGTGTGTAGACAAAGTAAACAAAGTGGCATAGTTAAAGTGGCTAGTGATACATGTGTTACATAAGGATGCAGTCGATGATGTAGAGTACAGTATATACATATGCATATGAGATGAATAATGTAGGGTAAGTAACATTATATAAGGTAGCATTGTTTAAAGTGGCTAGTGATATATATACATCATTTCCCATCAATTCCCATTATTAAAATGGCTGGAGTTGGGTCAGTGTCAATGACAGTGTGTTGGCAGCAGCCACTCAATGTTAGCGGTGGCTGTTTAGCAGTCTGATGGCCTTGAGATAGAAGCTGTTTTTCAGTCTCTCGGTCCCAGCTTTGATGCACCTGTACTGACCTCACCTTCTGGATGATAGCGGGGTGAACAGGCAGTGGTTCGGGTGGTTGATGTCCTTGATGATCTTTATGGCCTTCCTGTAACAACGGGTGGTGTAGGTGTCCTGGAGGGCAGGTAGTTTGCCCCCGGTGATGCGTTGTGCAGTCCTCACTACCCTCTGGAGAGCCTTACGGTTGAGGGCGGAGCAGTTGCCGTACCAGGCGGTGATACAGCCCGCCAGGATGCTCTCGATTGTGCATCTGTAGAAGTTTGTGAGTGCTTTTGGTGACAAGCCGAATTTCTTTAGCCTCCTGAGGTTGAAGAGGCGCTGCTGCGCCTTCTTCACAAAGCTGTCTGTGTGGGTGGACCAATTCAGTTTGTCCGTGATGTGTACGCCGAGGAACTTAATTACTTACTACCCTCTCCACTACTGTCCCGTAGATGTGGATAGGGGGGTGCTCCCTCTGCTGTTTCCTAAAGTCCACAATCATCTCCTTTGTTTTGTTGACGTTGAGTGTTATTTTCCTGACACCACACTCCGAGGGCCCTCACCTTCTCCCTGTAGGCTGTCTCGTCGTTGTTGGTAATCAAGCCTACCACTGTAGTGTCATCCGCAAACTTGATGATTGAGTTGGAGGCGTGCTTGGCCATGCAGTCGTGGGTGAACAGGGAGTACAGGAGAGGGCTCAGAACGCACCCTTGTGGAGCCCCAGTGTTGAGGATCAGCGGGGTGGAGATGTTGTTACCTACAGAGTAGTCTTTGTGTCTCGGGAACATTTGTTTATCAATATACAGTTTATCAACTACAAGAGCTACACGTTTCCCTTTTAATCTATTCTCCTTGAAGATTGGGTACAGAACTTTGCGCCGTTCTGCAATTTCCTTTGGGAACTGACCATTCATGCCTATTTTTGTGCCAGCGTGTCTTTTACCCAGGCTTTGAACCATTATTTTATCAATGACTGGGCGCTCATGTCTCTGTCTGAAAGGGTGTACAGGTTCGAGTTGGATTTTGTCGACAGCTTTGCGTGGAATCTGAAGCGCTGTAAGAAGGAATTCCTTCACCCCACTTTCAGGAACTTCAGGAACAGATTTTCTCTCATGGGAAATGCTCAGTAGGGTCTCTACTAACCATTGGGGGCTGTGTCGTACATATCCAGCAGCAGTTCGTTCTCCACCCCCTCCGTAGCCCTCCATAGCCCTCCGTAGCCCTCCATAGCCCTCTGTAGCCCTCCATAGCCCTCCATAGCCCCCAATGCAATACAGTGTGTTACAGGGTATTACATTCGTGCCTATGGAGGGGGCGGAGTGAAAAGCCAGCAGCAGGCCGTGCAACACAGTCCCCCTCAAAAACAAACCATATTTGTTTAGTAGAGACCCCGATTGAGTATTTCCCACCCCAGATTGTGACAGGGGGTAAAGTTCTCTCTACAACCAAATATGTATACCATTTACAGTGTATTGCATTGAAGGCTATGGATTGGGCAGAGTGAAAAGCCAGGACTGAGCACTCTCTGAGCAGTCTATTAACAATTGGTTGAAGTGGCGCATGGATATATTTTCCCATTTTTAGTGATCAGATTTTCCTGCACTTTTCGATGAAACGCACGTTCTGTTATAGTCACAGCCGTGATGTAACCAGTTTTAGAAACGTCTGAGTGTTTTCTATCCACACATACTAATCATATGCATATACTATATTCCTGGCATGAGTAGCAGGGCACTGAAATGTTGCGCGATTTTTAACAAAAAGCTGTGAAAATTCGCAGCCTCCCTAAGATTAAACCTGTTGCCCAGCACACGAGACAAATTCAAGTTTTCCAGATTCTATTGAGTAATTCCAATAACATCTATTTGTACTTTATTTAGTGCATTTCTTAAAATATAGCCTACACAGTAGCTTCAACATTTGTGTAAACTTTCAAAAGAAATGCTGGTATAAATAGTATAATATTTAAAGTAAAATATGTCAGATTATCCATACATTTTTTCAAAGGTGGTTGCAATGCTGTGAAACAGTTTCCTGTTTCCATCAGGCCTGTCGTAACATTTTTTATCCCACATGTACTTTACTGTCACGTTCACTGTCTTCAAACTCCCTGTCATAGATGAGCCAAGGAGCAGCGTGCATGTAATTCCACATCTTTAATCAAGTGAAACCTTCACAACAAAACAGGTAAACAGAAACCGAACGTGACACACACAGAAAATAAATAATTACCCACAACATTAGGTGGGAAAAAGGCTGCCTAAGTATGATTCCCAATCAGAGACAACGATAGACAGCTGCCTCTGATTGGGAACCACACGTGGCCAAAAACAAAGAAATAGAAAACAGAATGCCCACCCCAAATCACACCCTGACCTAACCAAATAGAGAAATAAAACGGCACTCTAAGGTCAGGGCGTGACATTTACATAAAAAGGTGGACGGAAAACTTGTTACTGACTACCCCTAATTGCACTGTGCTCTTATAGTAAATCACATGACTTCTTCAGAACTCACACTCCTTAGAAGGACATCTCTAACCTCAGACAGAAACGTCTAACCTGTTCTTCCTGTTCCCATGAACATGTGATCAAGCTAGTAACATCATATATTTTTTTAAAGATACATCCAGATTAAGGTCAATAGACTGAAACGTGGAATAAACAGATTAATAAAACCATAAATTATGCTATCAGAGCATACCTGATACAGTGTATTCTCTGAAATATATGTCTACAATGGCACTAGATTAACCAGTAAATGCTTGCCTAACAACAGTGACCTTGATACTGCTAGACTTCACTTATGTAAGAGGGGCCTCTTACTTTTACTTTCCCTTCTGTCATGGCTGAAGCTGGGAGAGAAAACGGATTAGTAAGAGCAGGTTATGTCCTTTTTGAAAGTAGACTTGAACAAACAATACCAAACAATCAATCCCATTTTGGTGTTCCACATGAGCATGTTGTCTTAGTTTATTCACTTATTTTAAATCATTATTTGACAACACAAATTCTAGAGACACTATTTCAAACTGGTCTGTTTCTGTGTCCTCAGAGGTGTGTTGACGTTGCACAGTACCATATTTCCGATAGAGTTAGTTGACACTTAATTTATGAAATACATATATAGGACTCATACCACTTGAATGCTAATTTTCAATGATGTCAGGTTAGTGGCGAGCCAGCAACCAAAAGGTTGCCAGTTCGAATCACGGGTCCGATGGGGAAATTCTGTGGGGAAGTGAGCTGGCAACCGGAGGGTTGCTGGTATAAAATCCCAGATGCCGTTGCCTGCTGTTGTGCCCTTGAGCAAGTCACTCAACCCCAATTAAGTGACACAACAACAGGTCACAGGGCACCCAGTGAGGCAGCCCCCCGCACCTCTGCAAAACCTGTATGTGTATGTATGTATGTGTGTCTTTCGGAGGGGTTGGGTTAAAAGCTGAGGTAACATTTCTGGTGCAATTGACCAATAAACGGATCTTAATATATAGTCTGTAAACTTAAACAATTATGACACTCACTTTATAAAATATGAGCATAGACATAGCTACTCAGCCATTTCATACAGTAACAAGTTCACTTTGAACCTTATGATAAGTAAAGGAGGACTGAAACTATGGTTTAATGAATGTCCTACCAACACTTACAGACTTTGACAGACCATTCCCATAGAGTACAGTACAGACAATTATAATTCAATCTCAAGATTTGAATGAAATTCAAAATGTATTTTCAGTTAGAAATCAGAAATGATGTGGACGCACTGGACCATAGTTGGAGAGTAATCTGATCATGGTGATTGGATCACAGAAGTCAGGTGTAAATACCAGGTGTGAACAGGGCTTCTTTAGATGGAGGTATTATACAGTGACATGCTGTAGATCGAGAACTGTACATCCATCAGTCAGCTTGTGATAGCTTGAAGCCCTCTGCAAAGTCCACCATCTGCCTCAGTGCTCTCAATAGCAGCACATCCATGTCATCATCCAAGTCGATTTCCTCGTGGTAGTTCTTCACAGGCAGGATGCAGTTCACTGGTACCCCCAGTCCATTACTACACTGCTCCATCTGCCAGAAAGAATATGGTTGCAATTCAATCAGATGAGTAGAATAAGACATTTGGACATGTATCTCCCAGGAAGACGAAAAAGCATAAATTAAAGTGCTCCCTCAAACCATTTATTTCATACAGTAGGCCAGGGCCTATGGTCCAGGAGTGCTTATCTTGGCAACCCGGAACCAGTCCGAGATATGAAACTCATGAAAACTGCGAAATCGTATAATTAATCCAAATAGCAAGTAACACAAAACCAGCGCACCAAAATAATTGTTCCTCGTTATCAGTCATATGACACAGTCTCAGACATAACATGTAAATGTTTTCCTCATCAAGAGAGATTATGGAGCTCCAAATCTGCAAATACTTGCATTTCTAGCAAAACTTTCAAAATATCATTCACTTACCTTCTCCTTTATATACTTGCTCCGATAGACCTTTTTCAGGTCTTCCCTCACCAATGGACAGGCTAAATCCACTTTGGTGAGAATAACCATTTGGGGAATCCCTGCCAAATACATGGAAACCAATTGAATCTTGTGTCTCTTCCATCTTATTACTACTAAACGTCTAAAGTATCACATCAGTTTGTGTATGTATTAAATGATTTGTTTATTTTACATGAAAATATACTGTATTATTAGTGAAAAAACAAATATTTAAAACTGGGTTCACGACCATGTCAACATTCATTTTCCAAATGTTGTTGAATGTTGCAGATAGAAATGCCATGACCAGAGAGGACATGATTCCTTGGTCTATAAGTCAGAGAGGCATGTTTGTTCTACACTAAATATTTCTATCTGAACGATCCAAAACGTTGCGTCCTGCTGAACGCGCCCCAGGGTTCAAACTCTGCGCTGATATGAGCTGATAAGCACCGACTAGTCACATGTATGATGAGGCCCCGCCACAACATTATATATTATAAACAATGTTCCATAAAACCTTGTTACCCATGTAACTTGCAGCTAGTCTGATGGCTCTCATCTTCTTGACGATATCATTCCTCTCGTCATTCTTGTTGGCATTCATCATAGGTAGTTTATCAGCTGGTATTGCACTAACTAGGCAGTGAACTGTGTCAGATGGAGTGGGGGCCTTGACATAGTACTCATTCCCCTCTTCTAAAGGTGATGCAGGATTAAACTGGTGAAAAAAGAGGGGGAAACAATGTTTATTATATACAGCAAACATATTTACAGACTGAGAAGTTTCTGTGTTCAGTTCTTACCGTGTAACCCTCTTTTACATGCCCTTTCAGGGCCTTGATAATGTCCGCCTCATCAACTCCTTTGTTAATACCATTCTCCAGCCCCATGACATCATAGAAGAGGAAGGGGTAGTAGGTTCCAGGTTTTTCTTTCACAATTTTGTGGGTTTCATACTGTAGAAATACATTGCAGAATTACTACTACGTACTGTGTAAAAACCATACGGCATTAATTCAATACTCATGTCAGTTGTCTACCTTCTAGACCAGGGGTCGACAACAGGCGGCCCAGGGTTCAAAACCAGCCTGCAAGTGATTTTTCTTTTAACAAATATTTTAAAATATTTGTTCCCAAGTACTCCCACAAATAAAAATAAAAGACGTGATCGTGTCTCAATGTAATCAATGTATGAAATGATAGTATTTGAAAATAATGATCTCTTTTGGGGCTTAGTTGCAGTCAATATATATATATATATATATATATATATATTGTTGTGCTACTTTGAATGTGTCACATAATATCTAAGAATGTACCTTTTTTGTGAAGCTTGCACCTGCAAAGGAATTATCAGCTAAGGCAATGTTCATACATTTGTCCTGAAAGATATTGTTGATGGAGTTGATGAAGCTGGACTTGCCAGCTCCAGCTGGTCCATGGAGGAGGATTCTGATAGTCTTCACCTGAGGGTTTCCAGGCACATAGTCTTTCAGTTTCTGAAGCATTTCCTCTTTCTGACTGTCAGATGGCAGTATAAACCAGAGAAAGGGTTAAAGAAAGGGTTAGGCTAAATCCTGATTAAGTTATGAAGCACTTAATTCAACAACACACCACCCCTACTTAAAAATATGTCTCTCTCTGGTTCATCATAAAATATAAGTAGGTGTAGTAGGGTAGATTACAACATAAACATCCACATTGGAGTTATAGTGACCTGAGACCAAACAAATTAGACTTGTGATCAATCTTACACTTCTCAGATTTGCATGTATTTTTGTGCATCTGAAAAGGTTAGTGTATGCTGAACTTACCCCCAAGGTGTGCGTCTCCATTCGTTGCTAAAAGCTGTTAAACAAGAGAGTCAGTACATATTCTGATAAAGAACTTCTCACTAAATATTTTTCATGAAAATATTGAAATCATCAATTTCAAATGACATGACCCTCCCTTGGACTAAATATTTAAATGCAAAACTCTCCTCAGAACTGAAATTCAAAAGGCATGATACTCCCCAAAATTACTCCATGTACCCGTTCTATAGATTCTGAAAGTTCCCTTAGCTATGTTACAAAACCATTTAGCCTCCTTGAGGCTCTGTAAAGCATTACAATGTCCTCAAACTCAAAGTAAAACCTTTTTTACCTTTAAGAAGTTTTATGCCTATATACAGTATGAAACAATATCGTAGCTGATGTTTTTGGGGGCTCTTTCTGGGTCAGTTGAAAGCAGCCCAGGTAAGGTAAGAAGTGTCAACCCTTTAATCACTGATTTGATTTTTAAAATGTATTTCAATGGAAGTTTTAATACATTTCTGGAACAATTTTTTACGAAAAAGTAAACATTTTGGGAACATCACCATCAAGTACAAAATGGTGATTAAACCCCTGCATACATATAAACATACTAATTACCTGGTGATGGAGGTGGAGTTGGAGGGCTAGGTTTGGATTTAAACAACCCCATGCCTTTCTCCTCAAATTATTCTTCAGTTTGTTTCAACTGAAATATAAAATAAATCCTCTACACACACACACACACACACACACACACACACACACACACACACACACACACACACACACACACACACACACACACACACACACACACACACACACACACACACACACACACACACACACACACACACACACACACACACACACACACACACAATATAAAAATAATACATTTGATTTTCTTATTCACTAGCCTCGTTTATACCCAGTGCTTACATGCATCCTTTGTCTTCATCTTGTCCACATTATAATTGTTCCCACATTTTTTTACAGGGTAGACAATTAAAGACGCATTGTGATATGATTGTTATCTGATCTTCCAGACCACTTCCGGAGGTAATCAGGGACCAATTGCATCTGGATATCAACCAAGTGTAAACAGATCTGGATGGTCAAACAATTCAAATCATAATTATACCGGCTTCTAAAATAATTGACAGGTAGCACCACTGACTTATGGCATCAATAGTTGGTGTAAAATAAAAATATTATTTTGAAATAAATAATATCGTTCAACAAATTTGCATACAGGCTGGCACCAGGAAATCTGGTCCCAATGCAACATAGGGGATTGATAAGAGACATATTTTAAAACCATGTATAAAGATGACAAACCGTGATCATATGATCAAATCAATCAGATCACAAAACAAACATGTGAGGTCAAGGTGTAAACAAGGCAACTGTTGAACAAACAATAGCAAATAATAGCCCAAAATCCATACATGTTTTGGTTTTCCACATGAGCATATTGTCTTAGTGTAAACATGTCTTATTTACAGTCTGTAAATGTACAGAAAATTATCCAGGACTACAAATAACAGCAATTTCAACAATTGTGTCACAAAATATCTATATAAACTGTATTTATATATATATTATATATATATATATATATATATATTATTTATGCCTAATTTCTGAACATAACATCAACGGTAAAACAATAAACAAATGGACCAAAATTGTCTACAGACCACCTCAAGTCTTCCAGTGATAAGATGTGTCAAGAATTCGATGAAGTCCCAAATAAGTGTCAAGGTTAAGTCTGACACTTCTTATTATACCCCTCGAAGGATAGTCATCTTTGTTTGGTTTTTAGTTTCTGTTTTGGTTTCATCTGCATAAAGAATGTCCCACTCAGTTCTATTCTGCCAGCAGCACAATTGATGACATCATCTTCATATGGTAACGAGGAAACCTTCAAAATACAATCCCACATTTCAACACATTGTAATATCATTAGCTGATAAGACATAATACATTTTAATCAAGGGCCACTTTTATTGTGCCAACAAGAAAAGGAAAAAAGTCATTTTATGAAAACAAATACAAAATATGGTTTTAAAAACATATTTTAAGACCAACAATGACAAAAATAGATTGGCTTAGAGAAATAACTATTCTGTGTGTAAGGAAGGAATACTCAGTAGGGTTTGTAGAATAGATATATGGTGTCATTTCATGGTGCTCGGAATAATATGTATTGTTGCTGGCAGATATAGCAGCTCTGCTTCTAGCGCCGAAGCAACTTTGCAGTATTTTTTGGGATGTGTTATTTCTTACATTATTATCCCAGAATTGTTTTTGTGCTATTACTTACAGCTGGAAACAACTTTTGCATATCAGAGCGGAAGTGAATCCCCAGCATTACGACCAGCAATACGAATTTCCCGAATTGTTCATACCCCCTATGGCAATTGAACTTTTCCCAGAGGCTGCTCCAAGACACCACCGGCGGAGAAGAGGTATACAGAGTGGACTTCTAGTCCGACTAAGGAGACGTGCACACCATCCGCAGCTTCTGAGTATATTACTCACTAATGGCCAGTCTCTGGGCAATAAAGTAGACAGGTGAGGATCTCCTTCCAAAGAGACATCATGGACTGTAACATACTCTGTTTCATGGAATCATGGCTCTCTCGAGAAATACTGTCCCCGTCCATACAGCCAGCTGGGTTCTCAGTACATTGCACAGACATGAATAAAGAACTCTCTGGGAAGAAGAAAGGCGGTGGTGTATGTTTCATGATTAACTACTCATGGTGTGATTGCGATAACATACAGAAACTCAAGTCCTTTTGTTCACCCGACCTAGAATACCTCACAATTAAATGCCGACCGTATTACCTCCCAAGAGAATTCTCTTCGGTTAAGCTGTGTATATTCCCCCTCAAGCTGATACCACAACGGCCCTCAACGAACTACATTGGACGTTATGCAAACTGGAAACCACATATCCCGAGGCAACATTTATTGTAGCTGGGGATTTTAACAAAGCAAATTTTATGAAAATGCTACTGAATTTCTATCAACCCACTGACTGTAGTACTTGCTCTTGTAAAACAATCGATCACTGCTACTCCCCCTTCCGGGATGTTTTAAAGGCCCTCCCCGCCCTGCCTTTGGCAAATTATATCACACCTCCCTTCCTATAGGCAGAAACTCAAATAGGAAGTAACCGTGCTAAGGTCTATTCAACGCTGGTCTGACTAATCGGAATCTATGCTTCATGATTGTTTTGATCACACGGACTGGGATATGTTCTGGGTAGCCTCAGATAATAACATTGACGTATACACGGACATGGTGACTGAGTTCATCAGAAAGTGTATAGGGGATGTTGTTCCCACTGTGACTATTAAAACCTACCCAAACCAGTAACCATGGATAGATGACAGATTTCACGCAAGGTGACTGGGAATATGGTTGAATACAAACAGTGTAGTTATTCCCTCCGTAAGGCAATCAAACAGGCAAAATGTCAGTACAGAGACAAAGTAGAGTCGCAATTCAACTGCTCAGACACACGATGTACTGTATGTGGCAGGGTTTAAAGACAATCACGGATTACCGCCCCAATAGATCCACAGACAATGCAATCGCCATCGCACTGCACACTGCACCATCCCATCTGGACAAGAGGAATTCCTACAGTATGTAAGAATGCTGTTCATTGACTATAGCTCAGCATTCAACACCAAAGTACCCTACAAGCTCATCATTAAGCTCAGGCCCTGGGTCTGAACCCCACCCTGTACAACTGGATTCTGGACTTTCTTACTTGCCGCCCCCAGGTGGTGAAGGTAGGAAACAACACCTCCAATTCGCTGATCCTCAACACAGGGGCCCCACAAGTTTGCAGACAACACAACAGTCGTAGGCCTGATTACCAACAATGATGAAACAGCCTACAGGGAGGAGGTGAGAGCTCTGGCGAAGCGGTGCCAGGAAAATAACCTCTCCCTCAATGTCAACAAAACAAAGGAGATGTCGACTTCAGGAAACTTCAGAGGGAGCACTCCCCTAACCACATCAACGGGACCGCAGTTGAGAAGGTGAAAAGCTTCAAGTTCCTCTCCATACACATCACTGACAATCTGAAATGGTGACAAGAGCCCCTCTTCAACCTCAGGAGGCTGAAGAAATTTGGTTTGGCCCCTAAGACCTTCACAAACTTTTACATATGCACAATTGAGAGCATCCTGTTGGGCTGTATCACCGCCTGGTGCAGAAACTGCAGGGCTCTCCAGAGGGTAGTGCGGTCTGCCCAACGCATCACCGGGGGCACAAAGTGAACCCTCCTGGACAACTAAAGCACCCATTGTCACAGGAAGGCCAAAAGGATCCAGGACAACAACCACCCGAGCCACTGCCTGTTCATCCCTTTATCATCCAGAAGGCGAGGTCAGTACAGATGCATCAAAGCTGGGGCCGAGAGACTGAAAAGCAGCTTCTATCTCAAGGCCATCAGACTGTTAAACAGTCAGTCATCACTAGCACATTAGAGGCTAATGTTTACATACTTTAGAGGCTAATGTTTACATGCTTTACTCATCTCATATGTATATACTGCATTCTATTGTATTATATTTTAGTCAACATTGCTCGTCCTAATATTTATATATTTCTTAATTCCATTCTTTTACTTTTAGATTAGTGTGTGTTGTTGTGAATTGTTAGATGCTACTGCACTGTTCGAGCTAGGAATACAAACATTTCGCTACACCCGCAAAAACATCTGCTAAATATGTGTATGTGACCAAAAACATCTGTTAATATGTGTACGTGACCAATAAAATGTGATTTGATTTGTCCTTTTACTCCACTCCTCCCATTCCATAGGCGGCCGAATCACATCAAGTGAGCTTACATCACTACAAAAAACCTGCTAACCAAACCACAGTGCAGGGCATGCGCACTGAATTACACTCAAAAATAGTTTCTTTGATTTTTTCCCCCAGATCTCAAAAGCCCTACCAATGTGTTTTGCTGTGCATGACTGCACTTTAGAGCGTGTGTCATCCTGCAGCACAGCATTTTGTGGAAGTTGAGGTCAGGTCCAACACTGACTACGCACCCAGGAGGGGAAGAGGTTGATATATTGTTTTAGTGATTATATATTATATATCAAATTTAGCAGCCGCTTTTACCGAAAGTGACTTACAGTCATGCGTGAATCAATTTAATATGATTTATAAGACCTTTTGTAAAACATTTCTGTAGTGTTTATGAAGGATTTATCAAGCATTTATAAGATGAACGTAATATAAAGTGGAACCAATCAGGGTCAATCCCGCTTTGTAACACAATACAACGTGAAGAAATCCAAGGGGTATGATCACTTTTGCAAGGCACGGTATATAAATCACTGTCTCAGATTCTTGTTTTTTGGTTGGTTTTGGTTGGTTGTACTATGCTCTTCTAGTAAATTACATGACGAAATCATCCTTCTCAGTTAGAGACCTCTAACCTCAGACACCTCTAATATGTGCTTCCTGTTCCCATAAACATGGAATCAAGTAACAGAAAGAAATGTTAGAAGATATACATCCTGATAAATGTCATTAGACTGGAAGGTGGATTAAATAGATAGGACTAATTGATTTAATTGTAAAAAAAAATGTCATCAATCTACTCAAAATACTCTAATGTCAAAGTGGAAGAAACCTTTTAAAAATAAATTCATTCAGGATTAACATTTGCCTTAACAAATCACATACAGTGCCCGCGGAAAGTTTTCAGACCCCTTGACTTTTTCCACATTTTGTTATGTTACAGCATTATTCTAAAATTGATTAAATGTTTTTTTTCCCCCTCATCAATCTACACACCCCATAATGACAAAGCAAAAACAGTTTTATTGACATTTTTGCTAATATATATATTGGAAGTGGAATATAACATTTACATAAGTATTCAGACTTTTTACTCAGTAATTTGTTGAAGCACATTTGGCAGTGATTAAAGCCTCCCTTCTGTATTTGGGGAGTTTCTTCCATTTTTCTCTGCAGATCCTCTCAAGCTCTGTCAGGTTGGATGGGGAGCGTTGCTGCACAGCAATTTTCAGGTCTCTCCAGCGATGTTGGATCAGGTTTAAGTCCTGCCTCTGGCTAGGCCACTCAAGAACATTCAGAGACTTGTCCCTAAGCCACTCCTGTGTTGTCTTGGCTGTGTGCTTAGGGTCGTTGTCCTGTTGGAAGGTGAACCTTTGCCCCAGTCTGAGGTCCTGGGAGCTCTGGAGCAGGTTTTTATCAAGGATCTCTCTGTACTTTGGTCTGTTCATCTTTGCCTTGATCCTGACTAGTCTCCCAGTCCCTGCCACTAAAAAAACATCCCCTCAGCATGATTCTGCCACCACCATTCTTCTCTGTAGGGATAGTGCCAGGTTTCCTCCAGACGTGACGCTTGGCATTCAGGCCAAAGAGTTCAACCTTGGTTTCATCAGACCAGATCATCTTGTTTCGGTTTGTGCTTTTCGGAAAAATCCAAACGGGCTGTCATGTCCTTTTTACTAAGGAGTGGCTTCCATCTGCCACTCTACCATAAAGGCCTGATTGGTGGAGTGCTGCATTGATGGTTTATCTTCTGGAAGGTTCTCCCACCTCCACAGAGGAACTCTAGTGCTCTGCCAGAGTGACCATCGCGTTCTTGGTCACCTCCCTGACCAAGGCCTTTCTCCCCTTTCTTAGTTTGGCTGGGCGGCCAGCTTTAGGAAGAGTCTTGGTGGTTCCAAACCTCTTCCATTTAATAATGATGGAGACCACTGTGTTCTTGGTGACCTTCAATGCTGCAGAAATTATTTGGTACTGTGGTGGAAATTCACACCAGGGACACCTGAAGCCAATATTAAAATGAATCACTCTTTATTATCAGCAAGCTGGAGAGGTTATAACAAACACTGCACACTGTACAGGTCTATTAGAAGTTTTGTTTATCCTCATAAAGAAGAGCAGTGATTGGTAGGTGCGTAACAATAACTTACATAAGTAAGTTAATACTTATGCTGTGGATTATGTATTAAACCACCCAGACACCTCACCCAGACCTTTTGAACTGAGCTACAGGACAGGAATGAAACTGCTCAGACATGTTCCCATGAGGCCATTGGTGATTTTAAAACGGTTACAGAGTTCAATGACTGTAATGTGGAAAAATGGATGGAGGATGGATCAACAACATTGTAGTGACTCCACTTTGTAGTGACTCCACAATAATGACTTAAATGACAAAGTGAAGAGAAAAAAAATCGAAATATACAGAATAAATATGTTAAAAACATGAATCTTGTATGCAAAAAGATTTTAAGAATGCACTTTTTAGCCTAATGCAAATTCTTATGTTTGGGGCAAATCCAACACCACATCTCACTGAGTAATTGCCTCCTTATTTTCAAGCATATTGGTGGCTGCATCATGCTATGGCTATGCTTGACATCAGCAAATACTGGGGAGTTTTTAAGGATAAAAAGAAACGGGATGGGGCAACATCCTAGAGGAAAAAATCTGGTTCAGTCTGCTTTACACCAGACACTGGGAGAGGAATCTACCTTTCAGCAGGACAATATATATATATATATTTTAATGTAACTAAGCAAGTCAATTAAGAGCAAATTTGTATTTACAATGACAGCCTACCAAGAGGCAAAAGGCGGGGACAGGGGCTGGGATTAAAAATAAAAATTTCGGATAAAACACACACCACTACAAGAGAAACATCACAACACTACATAAAGAGAGACCTAAGACAACACAGCATGGCAGCAACACATAACAACACAGCATGGTAGCAACACAGCATGACAACAACAAGGTAGCAACACAACATGGCAGAAGCAGAACATGGTAGCAGCACAAACATGGTGCAAACAATGGTAGGCACATGCAACAGCACAAAGGGCAACAGGTAGAGACAACAATACATCACGTATCAGCATCAGTAAGAGTCCATGATTGAGTTTTGAATGTAGAGATGGAGAGCCCTTTCCTGCAGTCAAATGACCTAGTGGACTAATGGCTGGGATGTTATTTCATATTTCTCATCATTTCTTTATTAAAAAACATAATTTTTTTTAAACTTCAGAAAATCTGGTATTTCTATGTCAAACAGTTTTGTTATTTCAATCTTCTGTGATGTATATAAAGTGTAATACTAATGTGCAAACTCAAAAAATGTATCTAACCTGGTATAGGTCTTCTTTTATAAACCCATAACTAAACTCAGCAAAAAAAGAAACGTCCCTTTTTCAGGACCCTGTCTATCAAAGATAATTCGTAAAAATCCAAATAACTTCACAGATCTTCATTATAAAGGGTTTAAACACTGTTTCCCATGATTGTTCAATGAACCATAAACAATTAATGAACATGCACCAGCTTACAGATGGTAGGCAATTAAGGTCACAGTTATGAAAACTTAGGACACTAAAGAGGCATTTCTACTGACTCTGAAAGACACCAAAAGAAAGATGCCCAGGGTCCCTGCTCATCTGTGTGAACGTGCCTTAGGCATGCTGCAAGGAGGAATGAGGACTGCAGATGTGGCCAGGGTAATACATTGCAATGTCCGTACTGTGAGACGCCTAAGACAGCGCTACAGGGAGACAGGACGGACAGCTGATTGTCCTCGCAGTGGCAGACCACGTGTAACAACACCTGCACAGGATCAGTACATCCGAACATCACACCTGCGGGACAGGTACAGGATGGCAACAACAACTGCCAGAGTTACACCAGGAACACACAATCCTTCCATCAGTGCTCAAACTGTCCGCAATAGGCTGAGAGGGGCTGGACTGAGGGCTTGTAGGCCTGTTGTAAGGCAGGTCCTCACCAGACAACACCGGCAACAACGTTGCCTAAGGGCACAAACTCACCATCGCAGGACCAGACAGGACTGGCAGGACTGGCTCTTCACTGACGAGTCGTGGTTTTGTCTCACCAGGGGTGATGGTCGGATTGGCGTTTATCTTCGAAGGAATGAGCGTTACACCGAGGCCTGTGCGGCCTGGAGCGGGATCGATTTTGAGGTGGAGGGTCCATCATGGTCTGGGGCTGTGTGTCATACAAATATTTACACATGTTAAGTTTGCTGAAAATAAACGCAGTTGACAGTGAGAGGACGTTCCTTTTTTGCTGAGTTTATGTGTGTGAGGTGTATACTTTTATTTCAAAATAGATTTGTTTAAGACTACCAAGAAACACTGTGTGACCCTGATTTAGCCCACTGCAGTAAAAGGTTAAGATAATGTGACTGGCAGAACAGGTGTTGTATGTGGAGGATGGGGGTTGCAGTAGGTATCTCAGATAGGGGGGAGTGAGGCCTAAGAGGGTTTTATAAACAAGCATAAACCAGTAGGTCTTGCACCGGGTATACAGTGATGGCCAGTTTCCAGAGTGCAGTGATAAATCGGTGGCAAATCTGATGGCTAAATGGTAAAGAACATCTAGCCGCTCGAGAGCACCCTTAACTGCCAATCTATAAATGGGTAGATGGGTAGATGGTCATCTGAATCAGGGTTAGTTTGGCAGATGGGGTGAAAGAGGAAACCAAGTCTAGGTATAGCCTTACCCTGCAGCTTGGATATGTGTTGAGAGGACAGGGTACCGTCTAACCATACTCCCAAGTACAGTACTTGTACGCTCTCACATTTTGCACACAAATTTGTTTACATCCCTGTTAGTCAGCATTTTTCCTTTGCCAAGATAATCCATCCGCCTGACAGGTATGGCATATCAAGAAGCTTGCACTGGGTACAATAAAAGACCACTCTAAAATGTGCAGTTTTGTCACACAACACAGTGCAACAGATATGTTTCAAGTTTTCAGGGAGCGTGCTATTGGCATGCTGACTGCATGAATTTCCAACAGAGCTGTTGCCACATCATTTTATGTTCATTTCTCAACCAGTGGGCAAAGTTGCTTCCAACGTCGTTTTAGAGAATTAGGCACAACCGCAGACCATGTGCAACCACGCCAGCACAGGACCTCCACATCTGGCTTGGACTGAGGAGAACGGGAGCTACGAGTAGTACCAGGGTGTTAGTAGGTGACACAAGCACCCAGATTAAATCAAATACATTTAATGACAGCATGACAGCATGTTTCAGTTCCCGTCAAAATCCAGCAAGTTTGCACAGCCATTGAAGAAGAGTGGAACAACATTCCACAGGCCACAATAAACAGCCTGATCAACTCTATGTGAAGGAGATGTGTCGCGCTGCGTAAGGCAAATAGTGGTCACACCAGATACTGACTGGTTTTCTGATCCAAGCTCCTACCTTTTTTTTAAGGTATGTGTGACCAACATATGAATATCTGTATTCCCAGTCATGTGAAATCCATAGATTAGGGCCTAATTAATTTGTATATGTTGACTCAGTAAAATATTTGAACTTGTTGCATGTTGCTTTTATATTTTTGTCAGTGTATATCATTGGTCAGAGAGGTATAAAAAGGAATGTCAGTCTTAACGTGACACTTCTTTAGGACCTCATCCAGAGTGGCGGGGTGGTCTAAGACACTGCATCTCTTTGCAAGAGGTATCACTGCAGCACCTAGTTCATATTCAGGCTGCATCACATCCGGCTGTGATTGGGAGTTCCATAGGGCGGTGCCCAATTGGCCCAGTGTTGTCCGGGGTAGGCTGTCATTGTAAAAATAATTTGTTCTTATCCTTGCCTAGTTAAATGAAGGTTAAAAACATTTAATTCTTTGGGCATTTTATCAGTGGGAGACTTGAGGTAGGCTACAGACAATTTCTTTCCTTTAATTTTTTTTTATATTACATTCAGACATTAGGCATACCATAATATAATTGAGTTACTTATTTTTTATACATTTGGGTGTTTAACCACATATTTTTAAGGGTCATTTTAGTGTTGTTTTTATTAGTCTACTGTTGATATGCATCCAAAAAATTGTGCATCAGCAGTAGTTTTCAAGATAGAGCACTTATAGTAAAAATCTAAAAGTGTGATTATAATATGTTTTGCATCATTTGAAGCATTTTGTACACCACACTCACATAGTCTGAGAAGACCTGGGTAAAAAATCTCAGCTAAATAAAATGCACCAATATCATAAGTATAAGTATAAGTAAGAGACTTGTCAGTGTGTGGGTGGGTAGTCTGTGTTATGTACAG
This sequence comes from Oncorhynchus gorbuscha, assembly GCF_021184085.1. Classification (NCBI taxonomy): domain Eukaryota; kingdom Metazoa; phylum Chordata; class Actinopteri; order Salmoniformes; family Salmonidae; genus Oncorhynchus; species Oncorhynchus gorbuscha. The sequence goes on along the minus strand of NW_025745998.1, from coordinate 101,498 downwards.
TAATTACATTGGACTTTGTCTTTGAAGAGATGTTGCTGTTTATATCACCTGCACAACCTTTGCCTTGTATAGGTTAGTTGTGTAAGGTTCTGTTTTCTTAGTGAACCTTGTATTCTGTTTTGTTGTGTTCTTGAATGTATCCCTGTTTCTTTGTGTTCCCGAACGTAGCCCTGTCTTTCATTCTATTCATTGATTTCACCTGTGTTAGTTACTCACCTGGTCTCATCAGCTCCTTATTTAGTTCAGTTCATTCTGTTTGTGCCTTTGTGAGGCATTTTGACTCTACTAAGCCTTTTCCTGGCTCGTTTGTGAGAACCAGTTCTAGCGGTCAGTCCTAGTTTTGATTCACCTGCCTACTTGTGTATGACCATTGCCTACTTGTGTATGACCATTGCCTACCTGTGTATGACCATTGCCTACCTGTGTATGACCATTGCCTACTTGTGTATGACCATTGCCTACCTGTGTATGACCATTGCCTACTTGTGTATGACCATTGCTTACTTGTGTATGACCATTGCCTACCTGTGTATGACCATTGCCTACTTGTGTATGACCATTGCCTACCTGTGTATGACCATTGCCTACCTGTGTATGACCATTGCCTACCTGTGTATGACCATTGCCTACTTGTGTATGACCATTGCCTACCTGTGTATGACCATTGCCTACTTGTGTATGACCATTGCCTACCTGTGTATGACCATTGCCTACTTGTGTATGACCATTGCCTACTTGTGTATGACCATTGCCTACCTGTGTATGACCATTGCCTACTTGTGTATGACCATTGCCTACCTGTGTATGACCATTGCCTACCTGTGTATGACCATTGCCTACCTGTGTATGACCATTGCCTACTTGTGTATGACCATTGCCTACCTGTGTATGACCATTGCCTACCTGTGTATGACCATTGCCTACCTGTGTATGACCATTGCCTACCTGTGTATGACCATTGCCTACCTGTGTATGACCATTGCCTACCTGTGACCATAATTCCTGGAATAAACACCTGCCACGCTCTGTGTATGAATCTATACCTTATTTCTCCCTGACTATTCATTACAAGTTGTAGTGTGTTTGTACCTACAGTATGTGATGGACTTGTTTTTGATAGATACCTAATCACTCTGGTGTCTCTACTGTCTCGGTTAAACTCAGTCTTATGTGTCGTGTGCATCATAGCAGCTCGGCACAGGATTTTATGCCCCCCTTATTAGCGCACACACAATACTTATTTGGAGCAGTATAAAAATAAGAAACTAACAAATAAACAGAAATTGTTTAATGACACATAAGGAAGAGCTATATGATCTAAGATCATAGTACTTAATCATAGTATGTTGATTGCATTTATTTCAACATACTCGACCGGTCAAAGGTTTTAGAACACCTACTCATTCAAGGGTTTCTCTTTATTTTTACTATGAAAGAACACTTGGAATCATGAAGTAACCCAAAAAGTGCTAAACAAATCAAAATATATTTTATATTTGATATTCTTCAAATAGCCACCCTTTGCCTTGATGACAGCTTTTCACACTCTTGGCATTCTCTCAACCAGCCTCATGAAATAGTCACCTGGAATGCACCTCAATTAACAGGTGTGTATTCTTAAGTTCATTTGTGGAATTTCTTCCCTGAATGCTTTTGAGCCAATCAGTTGTGTTGTAAGGGGGGGGTACCTCTGCTGCAGATGGAAAGTCAATTTGAGTTGCCAGCCTCAGAAATTGCAGCCCAAATAAATGCTTCACAGAGTTTCAAGTAACAGACACATTTCAACCTCAACTGTTCAGAAGAGACGGTGTGAATCAGGCCTTCATGGTCGAATTGCTGCAAAGAAACCATTACTCAAGGACACCAATAAGAAGAAGAGACTTGCTTGGGCCAAGAAACACGAGCAATGGACATTAGACCGGTGTATCTTTGTCCTTTGGAGTCCAAATTTGAGATTTTTGGTTCCAACCCCTGTGTCTTTGTGGGTGAATGGATGATCTCCGCATGTGTATTTCCCACCGTAAAGCATGGAGGAGGAGGTGTTATTGTGAAGGGGTGCTTTTCTGGTGATACTGTCTTGTGATTTATTTAGAATTCAAGGCACACTTAACCAGCATGGCTACCACAGCATTCTGCAGCGATACGCCATCCCATCTGGTTTGGGCTTAGTGGGACTATAATTCGTTTTTTCAACACACCTCTAGGCTGTGTAAGTGCAATTTTACCAAGAAGGAGAGGGATGGAGTGCTGCATCAGATGACCTGGCCTCCATAATCCCCTGACCTCAACCAAATTAAGATGGTTTGGGATGAGTCGGAAGGAAAAGCAGCCAACAAGTGCTCAGCATATGTAGGAACTTCTTCAAGATTGTTGGAAAGGCGTTCCAGGTTAAGCTGGTTGAGAGAATGCCAAGAGTGTGCAAAGATGTCATCAAGGCAAAGGGTGGCTATTTGAAGAATCTCAAATATAAAATATATTTTGATTTGTTTAACACTTTTTTGGTTACTACATGATTCCATATGTGTTATTTCATAGTTTTGATGTCTTAAAAATAAAGAAAAACCCTTGAATGAGTAGGTGTTCTGAAACTTTTGACCAGTAGTGTGTTTGTTTAATAGTTTTTGATAAGGAATGAAGGATCACACCCTGGGGGTACGTTTGAAAATGAATGGGAGAAAAATACATTTTAAAATCATTTTCAGTTGAAAATGCTGTGTACAAGGACCACCTCCTGTGAAAATTATGCAATAAAGCAAATGGCATCATTCCAAGTCCATTGCTTTTTTATTCACTTAAAGGTACACTCCGTGATGTGACAGCATCATGCAAAGTGGCGACAAACAAGTCAAAACAACAGATTACAAATCACCCAAATTATGTGGCAGTCTTGGAAGATTGGAATTTTGTTTTTGTTTTCTGTAAACCTGCTGTGACATGAAATTGTATCGCTGAGTCTACCTCTCTAAATCTGTCCTCTACTGCCCTCTGACAGTCAGGAAGTGGAAATGCTTAAGGAACTGAAAGACTATCAGAATCCTCCTCCACGGAACAGCTGGAGAAGGAAAATACAGCTTCATCAACTCCATCAATTGTGTGTTTCAGGGTCACATTACGAGTATCACCTTGGCCAACTTCGCTGCTGCAGGTCAAAGCATTACCAGAAAAGCAAGTTAGTTAAGTAAGTTATAAGCAAGTGTTATATGAAACCCATTGAGTAAAACCATAACATATTAAAGCAAATGGATGTCAACCATTTTATTTTAATTATCAGTGCATACTCATCAAATTGTAAAATTCATTAGAAATGCACATCCTATTTTACAGTACGAAACCCACAAAATCTAAAAAAGAAAAACATGGAATCTATTTCCCATTGGTGTTCAATGATGTCATGGGTCTGGAGAAAAGTGTCAAAGGTGTGCGTAAGGCTGACATCATCAAGGCCCTAAAGAGCCATATAAAAGATGGCCACAAGGTAAAGTAAACAATGCGAAAAACTATCACCAACAAGGAATCTCTGATACAGTCAGTTAGTCAGTATTGATTAAAACACATTTTTTAATTTTCACTCTTGGCTAGTTTAATCCCATATCACCATTATCAGAAGAGGATACTGGCTACATAAATACCCACAGTTCGGAGGACAGAGTTCATTGTCTGGTCAGTGTCATACCAGCTGATAAAATGGCTGTCTTGATTGGTGTCATCCAGAAGATGAGGAACATTGGAGTAGGAGCCGCTGATATGGGTGAGATTGCAAATTTTAGTGTCAGACCTGTGTTCAAATAGTATTTAGGATATGTCAAAAGTAATTTGGAAGTCAGTATTTTGATATATTTTATTTGAAAGTAGTTGAATATTGCAATATATGTGGAAATACACTTGGAAAGTATTGGCATGTATTTGAAAAAATATAAATATACTTCGATACTCCCATGCATTGGAACCAGGTCCGGTTGGTATTTGAAATAATCTATTTGGAAATAAGTATTTGAAACATTTTTCAAATTATAAGGTACGGGTAAGTGTATGGGTAAAGGTTAGGTTTAGGGTAAGGATGTCCCAAGGAATCCTGGATAGCACTGACGAAAATGGTGCGTTGGGATGCTATCGAAAACTTTTATATTTGAAACAAACATGGGAACAAGCATCAGTTGTTACTCCTCTGTAATTACCACCACATGTTGTTATTACAGTGGAACTATGAATTATCACAATTCATTACAATACTTGTAATGAATTACACTATAATAAGTCCTTATTACAGCAATCACACTGTCATTTGAAAAAACATTCAAATACTTCCAATAGAAGTAGTTGATTTGGGCCACATTATTTGAAAATACTCAAATACACAGAAAATATTTATTTAAATATAAAATGATAAAATACACATATATTTCAACCCAGGTCTGAAAATGACTGTACATTGCTATTATTTTGATGGCTACACAAACTAATAGTATTGTAGGTGTACTATGTCTTTGAGTAGGAGCGTCATCGCATTGCCTGGAGAGAAAAAGGACTGATGGATTAAATCAGTTTGCTCTGATGATGAGGAGCACTACAAAGTTTTAGGATATTTTTCAATGAAAGTAAAGGACAGTAATGTTAAGAGTAAAGTAGGAAGGCCAGAAAATAATCCATACGATATTAATGTGTCATGAAAGGAGTGTGGCTATTTGCGCTGGCAAAGCGGTTTTATGGGATCTGATAATTATGAGTTTTTCACTCCCCTGGTAAAAATGTATCTGACACCAAGACAAGACCAAGACACTCCTAGGCCGGACTTGAGTAAGCTACTACAACACTGAAGATAACTGAGGGATGCATACATTATCCAGAGTCATTATCCTACACTGAATCATAATACAAGTGGGTCTGTCATACAGCCACATAAAACCCCACTGAATAGTGAAGGCTACTTCTTCCTGTCATTTCTTTCACATTGTTTGCTTATAACTGATGATCCCTCTTGAGTAGGACAAGTTTGCCACTTGTTTTTTCTGTTGGTTTGTTTTTGTCTGTTGTTTAGGTCTTTGGGTTTGTGAGATAGTGGGTTACAAATACAATGTACAATTTATTGAAGAAATATGTTATTTATTGCATATATTATTTGTATATTTTATTTATTTATTATTTAGCTACTATATTGAGGAAAACTTTACTTACCATGACTGATAGCTATCTTAAGATCAATGCACGAACTGTAAACCGCTCTGGATAAGAGCATCTGCTAAATAACTCAAATGTAATAGTTATTAGAGCAGGATCTTAAAGTATTTTGAGGACAATGGAATTTAAATAAAGATGCCTTTATTAACAGTATACTTTCGTATTACTATGTTATTACTATAATGTGTTTGACTATATCATATGACTAGCCCTAGGCGTAACATTGTAGGCCACAAATATTCGGTAAAACGACATTGTCCACGTTAAAATATGACGTCATCACGTGATACTCAGCTGGGCTGCATTCAGTAAGTTTTTACGTTCTGGAACGTTCAATTGAACGGAAATGGTACTGAACGACCAGTTGAATAACTTGGAGGTTGTGGGTTGGGGAAAACTGATGTATAATAATAACGGTTGCGGGAACGCTGTCAGCATGGCCACTGCCCTTTAAATACGTCACTCGTTGCTTCATGTCACACCTCACCACACCTACCAAACGGGAGCAAACGTGCCTCAGTCTGTCCAAGAACGTACGAAAACGTTTTTTAACGTGTCGTTCAGTACAAACAGTTCTGCAACGTAGCAAACGTTCAAGTGAACTGAACGCACCTCTGTTGTGAGAGGACGGAACCGGAGGGAAAAAATTATCCACGTCTATCGAACGCTTCCAGTGAGGGACAATTACAGGATATTGCCATTTCAATTGAAGCTTTTAAAGGGAATACACATTCCAATTTCTTAAAGAAAATAACGGAATTCATAGTGGCGGGGTAAGTGTAAATCCTATTTACAGGACCTATTTGTTCAAGCAAGGGAAGAAAATGGAGTTGGAGGACGGAGTAGTGTACCAGGACGACCCGGGGACATCGGCTATGATGTCGGAGCGGGTATCGGGCCTGGCCAACTCCATCTACCGCGAGTTTGAGAAACTGATAGGAAAATACGACGAAGATGTGGTGAAAGAACTGATGCCGCTCGTCGTGGCTGTGCTGGAGAACCTGGATTCGGTGTTCGCGGAAAACCAGGAGCATGAAGTGGAGCTAGAACTGTTAAAGGAGGACAACGAACAGCTCATCACGCAGTATGAACGGGAGAAAGCGCTGAGGAAACACGCAGAGGAGGTGAGTCCGGGCAGCGAACGGCGGAGAGAGGGAGTGAGATGGAGGACAATTGACAGCGGATTTTAAACGCAGCTTCTAGCTGCAAGGCCACCCAAGCCAGTGTTTTTCATCACCAAAGCATCCCTACCGATGTCTATGTGTAGTGTAGAACATGCACGTGGTGCAACGTTGTCAACAAGGGATACCCACGAGGCTAATAATCTTATATTGTGGAAGGAGAGCCACGTTCGTAATATCTGCTTCCCAGTTAGATGAGTAACTGTGTGATTAGTTTAGCATCATGCTAACAGTAGCCGACCCATCCATGGTGGATTGATTCACAGTAGCCTCAATTTCATCACGCACTAACACACAGAATGCCTGCGACAGATATGTTTTTCTCCTCTAAGTATATAGGTGCGCGTTTGATGTTGCCATGAGAGGACGTAGCCCCCAGTTAGTCAACCATCCATCCTTTTTTTGTTAGACTGTTTGCCTGCTTGGCTACAGTAGCCTTCAAAAACAGCTGTCAGCCTCTTACACTTTGCATGAAAATATCTTTAGTATATTGTTTTTTCTCCGAAGATAAACAGAGCCACTGGGAGAACTGTCTTCCTGTCATCAGAAACATCCCACCTGTGTTCTGCTCTCACACACCATTAGCTCCTGTCTAGACCAGTGATGTGTATTAACCCTGGATGACTGGCAGGGGGTGGTGTATTTAAACCACCTAGCAGTCTTCTTGGTACTTGTCACTTGTAAAAGAGACTACACATGTTACTGACCCCTACTTAATTCCATGTAATTTTGTTCTCAAAACATTTAATGTAAATACTGTAGAATTCCATTCATTCCTATGGAGGACTGCTCCTACTGGGGAGTGTCAGTGTTGCTTCAAAGCCTCTCAATTAAGTGATAATGCTCGAGAAGCCGGTGTTTGGAGAATATTTTGGAACGGGTGTTGTTACCGTGCCAATATATCCTCAAAACACTGTCTTCGAAGGCTTTGAATCACTTTTATACAATGGGTTACCAACATAATAATAATGATTGACATATTATTATTCCGTTATTATTAGAGGCTTGTGTCTTTTTTAATATGAAGGGATATTTCACTTTCTCTGGTCATAGGAGTAACAACATGAATTGGTGCAGAAATAATGCAGTGCAACTTAAGTTTCCCATCAGCTGGAAGACTGTCCTCTTTTTTCAGTGAAGGGAGGGAGAGAGGAGGGACGGTAAGTCAGGTGAGAGGCAGCTTCCCTGCTGCTCCCTCCCTCCTCTCAGTGACCATCAGCTGGAAGACTGTCCTCTTTTTTTCAGTGAAGGGAGGGAGGTAAGGTGAGAGGCAGCTTCCGGCTGCTCCCTCCCTCCTCTCAGTGACCATCAGCTGGAAGACTCAGTGTGGGAGGGAGAGCAGGGATATTAGTCACGGCTGCTCCCTCCCTCCTCTCAGTGACCATCAGATGCAGACCATCAGTCCCAGTAAATAAAGGCTGTATATTATGCTCACTCAGCAGTGCCCCGCAAGTAATACAAAAAATGTTCTATTACCCTTGTGATCATGGACCTAAAATGTTCTATTACCCTTGTGATCATGGACCTAAAATGTTCTATTACCCGTGTGATCATGGACCTAAAATGTTCTATTACCCGTGTGATCATGGACCTAAAATGTTCTATTACCCGTGTGATCATGGACCTAAAATGTTCTATTACCCGTGTGATCATGGACCTAAAATGTTCTATTACCCGTGTGATCATGGACCTAAAATGTTCTATTACCCGTGTGATCATGGACCTAAAATGTTCTATTACCCGTGTGATCATGGACCTAAAATGTTCTATTACCTGTGTGATCATGGACCTAAAATGTTCTATTACCCGTGTGATCATGGACCTAAAATGTTCTATTACCCGTGTGATCATGGACCTAAAATGTTTTAACATAATTTGAAAAGGGTCTGAGAAAAACAAGGGTAATCAAGAGTAAATCCGATTATGTCGGCACACCCCACGTTGTCACCATAATAAGAGTTCAGAATGCCCACTGTGTTCATACAGTATTTCAGGAGAACATATGAATTCTTTAGACATTCAGAATGGTGACAAATGCACGCAGAGGGCAAATAGAGAGCCACTCTACAAATGTCCACTAACTCAAACAGGTCTATAACAGATAAAAATATCAAATATGTTCCAACTTCCCCCAGTCACACCTTACTAATAGTGAGCGAGCAACTTTCAAACAATGATCCCCACTTTTCCCTACCAGCATATCAAGGAAATGATGAACTGGAGCACTACAAAGTTTTAGGATATTTCTCAATGAAAGTAAAGTGCAATAGGAAGACCAGAAAATAGTCGATAATAAATTATTATAATTATTATTTGTAAAAATAATTGTATTATTATATTTACTTTAAAAACAGCGCATTTATATTTGTACAACATTTATACACATAAAAACAGCATTTGAATATTATATTTACATTTGTTAAAAACTACATGTTGTTAAAAACAATAGAAACAACCATGAATAAAATTACTTTTTCTTGTAAAACATCCAGTCTGTAAAAGCTATTTAAAATGTATACTAATGATTTAACAAAAGTAATGATAAGATATTAATGTGTCATGAAAGGAGTGGGGCTATTTGCGCTGGCAAAGCGGTTTTATGGGATCTGATATTTATGAGTTTTTCACTCCCCTGGTATTGGTTGGTCTCGGCAAGAAATGACGAGTAAAAATGTATCTGACACCAAGACAAGACCAAGACACTCCTAGGCCGGACTTGAGTAGGCTACTACAACACTGAAGATAACTGAGGGATGCATACATTATCCAGAGTCATTATCCTACACTGAATCATAATACAAGTGGGTCTGTCATACAGCCACATAAAACCCCACTGAATAGTGAAGGCTACTTCTTCCTGTCATTTCTTTCACATTGTTTGCTTATAACTGATGATCCCTCTTGCGTAGGACAAGTTTGCATAGTCAAGCATAGTCAACATGCAGTGATGATGTATTGGGTCTATAGGCCACCTCACAAACCTCATTGTTACAGAACTGTTTTTAATTGCTTAACATTAACAAAAAAATCTGAGCGGTAGATCTCGGATTGCATTTTGACTCAAAGTGATTTTGAATCCGTTGGTGACCACTGCTCTAAACTAAAGCATCAGTAATCAGACAAGAGTATAGACAAATACAGTCAGGCTATTATACAGCGTCCATAAGTGGGCCGCAATTACCTATTGTAGTCTAGGAAAAGCCCTTGAAACTGTTTATGAATGAGTAGTTACACATTTACATTTATGAGAAGTGAATTAGGCCTCATATTATAGAGACAAACATTCCTAATCGGGCAAGGTACATTGGACACACACACACACACACACACACACACACACACACACACACACACACACACACACACACACACACACACACACACACACACACACACACACACACACACACACACACACACACACACACACACACACACATAGAGAAGATGCTGTATTCTGCTTCAGAAGCAGCAGGTTTAGTGACTCAGCAATTTATCAAGACTGCTCATCGGATGGAGAGAGGAGGAGAGGATGAGGTGAGAAAGGACAGAACAGAATTAAGAGGACAGGACAAGAGTGAAGAAGAGGAGAAGAGGGGAGATAAAACAGAACTGGGTTTTACTGGCACTTGCAGTATGAAGGGCTTTCATGCTATTTCTGTAGTTACACCTTTTCTCACTGTATCATCCTGAATGAGTTGTTACTTGAGTAATCATGACATTACTACTCAAATATGTAAATAAATAAAAATAATTTGGAGTGTATAATACTGTGAGAATAAAGTTCCATCCATCAGTCTGCAATGTTTCAACTGCTTTGGATATGCATCTTAAGTTCCTCTAGTAAAGGTAACATATTAAGCTCCTCCCTCTAGTAAAGGTAACATATTAAGCTCCTCCCTCTAGTAAAGGTAACATATTAAGCTCCTCCCTCTAGTAAAGGTAACATATTAAGCTCCTCCCTCTAGTAAAGGTAACATATTAAGCTCCTCCCTCTAGTAAAGGTAACATATTAAGCTCCTCCCTCTAGTAAATGTAACATATTAAGCTCCTCCCTCTAGTAAAGGTAACATATTAAGCTCCTCCCTCTTGTAAATGTAACATATTAAGCTCCTCCCTCTAGTAAAGGTAACATATTAAGCTCCTCCCTCTAGTAAATGTAACATATTAAGCTCCTCCCTCTAGTAAAGGTAACATATTAAGCTCCTCCCTCTAGTAAATGTAACATATTAAGCTCCTCCCTCTAGTAAAGGTAACATATTAAGCTCCTCCCTCTAGTAAAGGTAACATATTAAGCTCCTCGCTCTAGTAAAGGTAACATATTAAGCTCCTCGCTCTAGTAAAGGTAACATATTAAGCTCCTCGCTCTAGTAAAGGTAACATATTAAGCTCCTCGCTCTAGTAAAGGTAACATATTAAGCTCCTCCCTCTAGTAAAGGTAACATATTAAGCTCCTCTAGTAAAGGTAACATATTAAGCTCCTCTAGTAAAGGTAACATATTAAGCTCCTCTAGTAAAGGTAACATATTAAGCTCCTCTAGTAAAGGTAACATATTAAGCTCCTCTAGTAAAGGTAACATATTAAGCTCCTCCCTCTAGTAAATGTAACATATTAAGCTCCTCTAGTAAAGGTAACATATTAAGCTCCTCCCTCTAGTAAAGGTAACATATTAAGCTCCTCTAGTAAAGGTAACATATTAAGCTCCTCTAGTAAAGGTAACATATTAAGCTCCTCTAGTAAAGGTAACATATTAAGCTCCTCCCTCTAGTAAATGTAACATATTAAGCTCCTCTAGTAAAGGTAACATATTAAGCTCCTCCCTCTAGTAAAGGTAACATATTAAGCTCCTCTAGTAAAGGTAACATATTAAGCTCCTCTAGTAAAGGTAACATATTAAGCTCCTCTAGTAAAGGTAACATATTAAGCTCCTCCCTCTAGTAAATGTAACATATTAAGCTCCTCTAGTAAAGGTAACATATTAAGCTCCTCTAGTAAAGGTAACATATTAAGCTCCTCCCTCTAGTAAATGTAACATATTAAGCTCCTCTAGTAAAGGTAACATATTAAGCTCCTCTAGTAAAGGTAACATATTAAGCTCCTCTAGTAAAGGTAACATATTAAGCTCTTCTAGTAAAGGTAACATATTAAGCTCCTCCCTCTAGGAAAGGTATCATATTAAGCTCCTCTAGTAAAGGTAACATATTAAGCTCCTCCCTCTAGGAAAGGTATCATATTAAGCTCCTCTAGTAAAGGTAACATATTAAGCTCCTCCCTCTAGTAAAGGTATCATATTAAGCTCCTCTAGTAAAGGTAACATATTATGCTCCTCTAGTAAAGGTAACATATTAAGCTCCTCTAGTAAAGGTAACATATTAAGCTCCTCCCTCTAGTAAATGTAACATATTAAGCTCCTCTAGTAAAGGTAACATATTAAGCTCCTCTAGTAAAGGTATCATATTAAGCTCCTCTAGTAAATGTAACATATTAAGCTCCTCTAGTAAAGGTATCATATTAAGCTCCTCTAGTAAATGTAACATATTAAGCTCCTCTAGTAAAGGTAACATATTAAGCTCCTCCCTCTAGTAAATGTAACATATTAAGCTCCTCTAGTAAAGGTAACATATTAAGCTCCTCTAGTAAAGGTAACATATTAAGCTCCTCCCTCTAGTAAATGTAACATATTAAGCTCCTCTAGTAAAGGTATCATATTAAGCTCCTCTAGTAAAGGTAACATATTAAGCTCCTCTAGTAAAGGTATCATATTAAGCTCCTCTAGTAAAGGTATCATATTAAGCTCCTCTAGTAAAGGTATCATATTAAGCTCCTCTAGTAAAGGTAACATATTAAGCTCCTCTAGTAAAGGTAACATATTAAGCTCCTCCCTCTAGTAAATGTAACATATTAAGCTCCTCTAGTAAAGGTAACATATTAAGCTCCTCCCTCTAGTAAATGTAACATATTAAGCTCCTCTAGTAAAGGTAACATATTAAGCTCCTCTAGTAAAGGTAACATATTAAGCTCCTCCCTCTAGTAAATGTAACATATTAAGCTCCTCTAGTAAAGGTATCATATTAAGCTCCTCTAGTAAAGGTAACATATTAAGCTCCTCCCTCTAGTAAAGGTATCATATTAAGCTCCTCTAGTAAAGGTAACATATTAAGCTCCTCTAGTAAAGGTAACATATTAAGCTCCTCTAGTAAAGGTAACATATTAAGCTCCTCTAGTAAAGGTAACATATTAAGCTCCTCCCTCTAGTAAATGTAACATATTAAGCTCCTCTAGTAAAGGTAACATATTAAGCTCCTCTAGTAAATGTAACATATTAAGCTCCTCTAGTAAAGGTAACATATTAAGCTCCTCCTCTAGTAAAGGTATCATATTAAGCTCCTCTAGTAAAGGTAACATATTAAGCTCCTCTAGTAAAGGTATCATATTAAGCTCCTCTAGTAAAGGTAACATATTAAGCTCCTCTAGTAAAGGTATCATATTAAGCTCCTCTAGTAAATGTAACATATTAAGCTCTTCTAGTAAAGGTAACATATTAAGCTCCTCCCTCTAGTAAATGTAACATATTAAGCTCCTCTAGTAAAGGTAACATATTAAGCTCCTCCCTCTAGGAAAGGTATCATATTAAGCTCCTCTAGTAAAGGTAACATATTAAGCTCCTCCCTCTAGTAAAGGTATCATATTAAGCTCCTCTAGTAAAGGTAACATATTAAGCTCCTCTAGTAAAGGTAACATATTAAGCTCCTCTAGTAAAGGTAACATATTAAGCTCCTCCCTCTAGTAAATGTAACATATTAAGCTCCTCTAGTAAAGGTAACATATTAAGCTCCTCTAGTAAAGGTATCATATTAAGCTCCTCTAGTAAATGTAACATATTAAGCTCCTCTAGTAAAGGTATCATATTAAGCTCCTCTAGTAAATGTAACATATTAAGCTCCTCTAGTAAAGGTAACATATTAAGCTCCTCCCTCTAGTAAATGTAACATATTAAGCTCCTCTAGTAAAGGTATCATATTAAGGTCCTCTAGTAAAGGTATCATATTAAGCTCCTCTAGTAAAGGTATCATATTAAGCTCCTCTAGTAAAGGTAACATATTAAGCTCCTCTAGTAAAGGTAACATATTAAGCTCCTCCCTCTAGTAAATGTAACATATTAAGCTCCTCTAGTAAAGGTAACATATTAAGCTCCTCCCTCTAGGAAAGGTATCATATTAAGCTCCTCTAGTAAAGGTAACATATTAAGCTCCTCCCTCTAGTAAAGGTATCATATTAAGCTCCTCTAGTAAAGGTAACATATTAAGCTCCTCTAGTAAAGGTAACATATTAAGCTCCTCTAGTAAAGGTAACATATTAAGCTCCTCCCTCTAGTAAATGTAACATATTAAGCTCCTCTAGTAAAGGTAACATATTAAGCTCCTCTAGTAAAGGTATCATATTAAGCTCCTCTAGTAAATGTAACATATTAAGCTCCTCTAGTAAAGGTATCATATTAAGCTCCTCTAGTAAATGTAACATATTAAGCTCCTCTAGTAAAGGTAACATATTAAGCTCCTCCCTCTAGTAAATGTAACATATTAAGCTCCTCTAGTAAAGGTAACATATTAAGCTCCTCTAGTAAAGGTAACATATTAAGCTCCTCCCTCTAGTAAATGTAACATATTAAGCTCCTCTAGTAAAGGTATCATATTAAGCTCCTCTAGTAAAGGTAACATATTAAGCTCCTCTAGTAAAGGTATCATATTAAGCTCCTCTAGTAAAGGTATCATATTAAGCTCCTCTAGTAAAGGTATCATATTAAGCTCCTCTAGTAAAGGTAACATATTAAGCTCCTCTAGTAAAGGTAACATATTAAGCTCCTCCCTCTAGTAAATGTAACATATTAAGCTCCTCTAGTAAAGGTATCATATTAAGCTCCTCTAGTAAAGGTAACATATTAAGCTCCTCCCTCTAGTAAAGGTATCATATTAAGCTCCTCTAGTAAAGGTAACATATTAAGCTCCTCTAGTAAAGGTAACATATTAAGCTCCTCTAGTAAAGGTAACATATTAAGCTCCTCCCTCTAGTAAATGTAACATATTAAGCTCCTCTAGTAAAGGTAACATATTAAGCTCCTCTAGTAAAGGTAACATATTAAGCTCCTCTAGTAAAGGTAACATATTAAGCTCCTCCCTCTAGTAAATGTAACATATTAAGCTCCTCTAGTAAAGGTAACATATTAAGCTCCTCTAGTAAAGGTAACATATTAAGCTCCTCTAGTAAAGGTAACATATTAAGCTCCTCCCTCTAGTAAAGGTATCATATTAAGCTCCTCTAGTAAAGGTAACATATTAAGCTCCTCTAGTAAAGGTATCATATTAAGCTCCTCTAGTAAAGGTAACATATTAAGCTCCTCTAGTAAAGGTATCATATTAAGCTCCTCTAGTAAATGTAACATATTAAGCTCCTCTAGTAAAGGTATCATATTAAGCTCCTCTAGTAAATGTAACATATTAAGCTCCTCTAGTAAAGGTAACATATTAAGCTCCTCCCTCTAGTAAATGTAACATATTAAGCTCCTCTAGTAAAGGTAACATATTAAGCTCCTCTAGTAAAGGTAACATATTAAGCTCCTCCCTCTAGTAAATGTAACATATTAAGCTCCTCTAGTAAAGGTATCATATTAAGCTCCTCTAGTAAAGGTAACATATTAAGCTCCTCTAGTAAAGGTAACATATTAAGCTCCTCCCTCTAGTAAATGTAACATATTAAGCTCCTCTAGTAAAGGTATCATATTAAGCTCCTCTAGTAAAGGTAACATATTAAGCTCCTCCCTCTAGTAAAGGTATCATATTAAGCTCCTCTAGTAAAGGTAACATATTAAGCTCCTCTAGTAAAGGTAACATATTAAGCTCCTCTAGTAAAGGTAACATATTAAGCTCCTCCCTCTAGTAAATGTAACATATTAAGCTCCTCTAGTAAAGGTAACATATTAAGCTCCTCTAAAGGTAACATATTAAGCTCCTCTAGTAAAGGTAACATATTAAGCTCCTCCCTCTAGTAAATGTATCATATTAAGCTCCTCTAGTAAAGGTAACATATTAAGCTCCTCTAGTAAAGGTATCATATTAAGCTCCTCTAGTAAAGGTATCATATTAAGCTCCTCTAGTAAAGGTATCATATTAAGCTCCTCTAGTAAAGGTAACATATTAAGCTCCTCTAGTAAAGGTAACATATTAAGCTCCTCCCTCTAGTAAATGTAACATATTAAGCTCCTCTAGTAAAGGTATCATATTAAGCTCCTCTAGTAAAGGTAACATATTAAGCTCCTCCCTCTAGTAAAGGTATCATATTAAGCTCCTCTAGTAAAGGTAACATATTAAGCTCCTCTAGTAAAGGTAACATATTAAGCTCCTCTAGTAAAGGTAACATATTAAGCTCCTCCCTCTAGTAAATGTAACATATTAAGCTCCTCTAGTAAAGGTAACATATTAAGCTCCTCTAGTAAAGGTAACATATTAAGCTCCTCTAGTAAAGGTAACATATTAAGCTCCTCCCTCTAGTAAATGTAACATATTAAGCTCCTCTAGTAAAGGTAACATATTAAGCTCCTCTAGTAAAGGTAACATATTAAGCTCCTCTAGTAAAGGTAACATATTAAGCTCCTCCCTCTAGTAAAGGTATCATATTAAGCTCCTCTAGTAAAGGTAACATATTAAGCTCCTCTAGTAAAGGTATCATATTAAGCTCCTCTAGTAAAGGTAACATATTAAGCTCCTCTAGTAAAGGTATCATATTAAGCTCCTCTAGTAAATGTAACATATTAAGCTCCTCTAGTAAAGGTATCATATTAAGCTCCTCTAGTAAATGTAACATATTAAGCTCCTCTAGTAAAGGTAACATATTAAGCTCCTCCCTCTAGTAAATGTAACATATTAAGCTCCTCTAGTAAAGGTAACATATTAAGCTCCTCTAGTAAAGGTAACATATTAAGCTCCTCCCTCTAGTAAATGTAACATATTAAGCTCCTCTAGTAAAGGTATCATATTAAGCTCCTCTAGTAAAGGTAACATATTAAGCTCCTCTAGTAAAGGTAACATATTAAGCTCCTCCCTCTAGTAAATGTAACATATTAAGCTCCTCTAGTAAAGGTATCATATTAAGCTCCTCTAGTAAAGGTAACATATTAAGCTCCTCCCTCTAGTAAAGGTATCATATTAAGCTCCTCTAGTAAAGGTAACATATTAAGCTCCTCTAGTAAAGGTAACATATTAAGCTCCTCTAGTAAAGGTAACATATTAAGCTCCTCCCTCTAGTAAATGTAACATATTAAGCTCCTCTAGTAAAGGTAACATATTAAGCTCCTCTAGTAAAGGTAACATATTAAGCTCCTCTAGTAAAGGTAACATATTAAGCTCCTCCCTCTAGTAAATGTAACATATTAAGCTCCTCTAGTAAAGGTAACATATTAAGCTCCTCTAGTAAAGGTAACATATTAAGCTCCTCTAGTAAAGGTAACATATTAAGCTCCTCCCTCTAGTAAAGGTATCATATTAAGCTCCTCTAGTAAAGGTAACATATTAAGCTCCTCTAGTAAAGGTATCATATTAAGCTCCTCTAGTAAAGGTAACATATTAAGCTCCTCTAGTAAAGGTATCATATTAAGTAAATGTAACATATTAAGCTCCTCTAGTAAATGTAACATATTAAGCTCCTCTAGTAAAGGTAACATATTAAGCTCCTCTAGTAAAGGTAACATATTAAGCTCCTCCCTCTAGTAAATGTAACATATTAAGCTCCTCTAGTAAATGTAACATATTAAGCTCCTCTAGTAAAGGTAACATATTAAGCTCCTCTCTAGTAAATGTAACATATTAAGCTCCTCCCTCTAGTAAATGTAACATATTAAGCTCCTCTAGTAAAGGTAACATATTAAGCTCCTCCCTCTAGTAAATGTAACATATTAAGCTCCTCTAGTAAAGGTATCATATTAATCTCCTCTAGTAAAGGTAACATATTAAGCTCCTCTAGTAAAGGTATCATATTAAGCTCCTCTAGTAAAGGTATCATATTAAGCTCCTCTAGTAAAGGTATCATATTAAGCTCCTCTAGTAAAGGTAACATATTAAGCTCCTCTAGTAAAGGTAACATATTAAGCTCCTCCCTCTAGTAAATGTAACATATTAAGCTCCTCTAGTAAAGGTAACATATTAAGCTCCTCCCTCTAGTAAATGTAACATATTAAGCTCCTCTAGTAAAGGTAACATATTAAGCTCCTCTAGTAAAGGTAACATATTAAGCTCCTCCCTCTAGTAAATGTAACATATTAAGCTCCTCTAGTAAAGGTATCATATTAAGCTCCTCTAGTAAAGGTAACATATTTTGCTCCTCCCTCTAGTAAAGGTATCATATTAAGCTCCTCTAGTAAAGGTAACATATTAAGCTCCTCTAGTAAAGGTAACATATTAAGCTCCTCTAGTAAAGGTAACATATTAAGCTCCTCCCTCTAGTAAATGTAACATATTAAGCTCCTCTAGTAAAGGTAACATATTAAGCTCCTCTAGTAAAGGTAACATATTAAGCTCCTCTAGTAAAGGTAACATATTAAGCTCCTCCCTCTAGTAAATGTAACATATTAAGCTCCTCTAGTAAAGGTAACATATTAAGCTTCTCTAGTAAAGGTAACATATTAAGCTCTTCCCTCTAGTAAATGTAACATATTAAGCTCCTCTAGTAAAGGTAACATATTAAGCTTCTCTAGTAAAGGTAACATATTAAGCTCTTCTAGTAAAGGTAACATATTAAGCTCCTCCCTCTAGGAAAGGTATCATATTAAGCTCCTCTAGTAAAGGTAACATATTAAGCTCCTCTAGTAAAGGTAACATATGAAGCTCCTCCCTCTAGGAAAGGTAACATATTAAGCTCCTCCCTCTAGTAAATGTAACATATTAAGCTCCTCCCTCTAGTAAAGGTAACATATTAAGCTCCTCCCTCTAGGAAAGGTATCATATTAAGCTCCTCTAGTAAAGGTAACATATTAAGCTCCTCTAGTAAAGGTAACATATTAAGCTCCTCCCTCTAGTAAATGTAACATATTAAGCTCCTCTAGTAAAGGTAACATATTAAGCTCCTCCCTCTAGTAAATGTAACATATTAAGCTCCTCTAGTAAAGGTAACATATTAAGCTCCTCTAGTAAAGGTAACATATTAAGCTCCTCCCTCTAGTAAAGGTAACATATTAAGCTCTTCTAGTAAAGGTAACATATTAAGCTCTTCTAGTAAAGGTAACATATTAAGCTCCTCCCTCTAGTAAAGGTTAAAAAAATAGGCATCAGGAATAGAAGAGGAACTTAGCATCTGTCCAGGCCCATACACAGAGTCATGACCCTACCTCAGTGGGGAGAACGATCACCATAGAACTAAAGGTTGCCTTGCCCCTACAGCAGACCTAGGATCAGCTCAGCCTTTTACCACAGCCATTTGGGGTCAAAATGACTGAACTGAGCTTTGATCAGTGGTTACAGACAACTTCAAGACTGCGGGGCTTCACTTGCAGCACTGCCCAGTCTGGTTTGACCTATTTCTGTGTGTGTTTTGGTTTGTGTCCATGTGTGTGTTTGTTGAACCTCTTGCTGCCTGGCCGTGAGTCTTAGTGAGGGAGAGTTGGATGTGACTCGGACCGTTTGTCTTTCTGTTGTCCCATTGGAGCAAACTCAGCATGTAGTGCTGTTTTAGGCTTCTCCGCTCTGTCCAGGCTGTGACACAGAAACAGTGAGACACACTCCTCCAGCCCGCCTTGGGTTTCTTCATCCCAGGAAGCCTTGTGTTCCCCAGAAAAGATGCAGATGAGGAGGGGGGTGGGGACCGAGGTTTTCGTATTGTTGGCTGTGTGGGTTATAATTTCCAGGTCATGTGATCCTTTGTGATGGCCAGGGCTCACTGAGAGGGAGAAACTTCCCTGTGCCTTGGCTTCTATTAGTACTCTTGGGCCTGGTGTTGCACCATAAACCTTCCACATTTTACTCAATATTGACCTCAAATCAAATCAAATTTTATTTGTCACATACACATGGTTAGCAGATGTTAATGTGAGTGTAGCGAAATGCTTGTGCTTCTAGTTCCGACAATGCAGTGATAACCAACAAGTAATCTAACTAACAATTGCAAAACTACTGTCTTATACACAGTGTAAGGGGATAAAGAATATGTACATAAGGATATATGAATGAGTGATGGTACAGAGCAGCATACAGTAGATGGTATCGAGTACAGTATATACATATGAGATGAGTATGTAGACAAAGTAAACAAAGTGGCATAGTTAAAGTGGCTAGTGATACATGTATTACATAAGGATGCAGTCGATGATGTAGAGTACAGTATATACGTATGCATATGAGATGAATAATGTAGGGTAAGTAACATTATATATAGCATTGTTTAAAGTGGCTAGTGATATATTTACATCATTTCCCATCAATTCCCATTATTAGAGTGGCTGGAGTTGGGTCAGTGTCAATGACAGTGTGTTGGCAGCAGCCACTCAATGTTAGTGATGGCTGTTTAACAGTCTGATGGCCTTGAGATAGAAGCTGTTTTTCAGTCTCTCGGTCCCAGCTTTGATGCACCTGTACTGACCTCGCCTTCTGGATGATAGCGGGGTGAACAGGCAGTGGTTCGGGTGGTTGTTGTCCTTGATGATCTTTATGGCCTTCCTGTAACATCGGGTGGTGTAGGTGTCCTGGAGGGCAGGTAGTTTGCCCCCGGTAGTGCGTTGTGCAGACCTCACTACCCTCTGTAGAGCCTTACGGTTGAGGGCGGAGCAGTTGCCGTACCAGGCGGTGATACAGCCCGACAGGATGCTCTTGATTGTGCATCTGTAGAAGTTTGTGAGTGCTTTTGGTGACAAGCCGAATTTCTTCAGCCTCCTGAGGTTGAAGAGGCGCTGCTGCGCCTTCTTCACGACGCTGTCAGTGTGAGTGGACCAATTCAGTTTGTCTGTGATGTGTATGCCGAGGAACTTAAAACTTGCTACCCTCTCCACTACTGTTCCATCGATGTGGATAGGGGGGTGTTCCCTCTGCTGTTTCCTGAAGTCCACAATCATCTCCTTAGTTTTGTTGACATTGAGTGTGAGGTTATTTTCCTGACACCACACTCCGAGGGCCCTCACCTCCTCCCTGTAGGCCGTCTCGTCGTTGTTGGTAATCAAGCCTACCACTGTTGTGTCGTCCGCAAACTTGATGATTGAGTTGGAGGCGTGCATGGCCACGCAGTCGTGGGTGAACAGGGAGTACAGGAGAGGGCTCAGAACGCACCCTTGTAGGGCCCCCGTGTTGAGGATCAGCGGGGAGGAGATGTTGTTGCCTACCCTCACCACCTGGGAGCGGCCCGTCAGGAAGTCCAGTACCCGGATGCACAGGGCTGGGTCGAGACCCAGGGTCTCGAGCTTGATGACGAGCTTGGAGGGTACTATGGTGTTGAATGCCGAGCTGTAGTCGATGAACAGCATTCTCACATAGGTATTCCTCTTGTCCAGGTGGGTTAGGGCAGTGTGCAGTGTGGTTGAGATTGCATCGTCTGTGGACCTATTTGGGCGGTAAGCAAATTGGAGTGGGTCTAGGGTGTCAGGTAGGGTGGAGGTGATATGGTCCTTGACTAGTCTCTCAAAGCACTTCATGATGACGGAAGTGAGTGCTACGGGGCGGTAGTCGTTTAGCTCAGTTACCTTAGCTTTCTTGGGAACAGGAACAATGGTGGCCTCTTGAAGCATGTGGGAACAGCAAACTGGTATAGGGATTGATTGGTCTGCGCATGCTCTGAGGGCGCGGCTGGGGATGCCGTCTGGGCCTGCAGCCTTGCGAGGGTTAACACGTTTAAATGTCTTACTCACCTCGGCTGCAGTGAAGGAGAGACCGCATGTTTTCATTGCAGGCCGTGTCAGTGGCACTGTGGCACTGTATTTTCCTCAAAGCGGGCAAAAAAGTTATTTAGTCTGCCTGGGAGCAAGACATCCTGGTCCGTGACTGGGCTGGGTTTCTTCTTGTAGTCCGTGATTGACTGTAGACCCTGCCACATGCCTCTTGTGTCTGAGCCGTTGAATTGAGATTCCACTTTGTCTCTGTACTGACGCTTAGCTTGTTTAATAGCCTTGCGGAGGGAATAGCTGCACTGTTTGTATTCAGTCATGTTGCCAGACACCTTGCCCTGATTAAAAGCAGTGGTTCGCGCTTTCAGTTTCACGCTGCCATCAATCCACGGTTTCTGGTTAGGGAATGTTTTTATCGTTGCTATGGGAACGACATCTTCGACGCACGTTCTAATGAACTCGCACACCGAATCAGCGTATTCGTCAATATTTTTATCTGACGCAATACGAAACATATCCCAGTCCACGTGATGGAAGCAGTCTTGGAGTGTGGAGTCAGCTTGGTCTGACGAGCGTTGGACAGACCTCAGCGTGGGAGCCTCTTGTTTTAGTTTCTGCCTGTAGGCAGGGATCAACAAAATGGAGTCGTGGTCAGCTTTTCCGAAAGGGGGGCGGGGCAGGGCCTTATATGCGTCGCGGAAGTTAGAGTAACAATGATCCAGGGTTTTACCACCCCTGGTTGCGCAATCGATATGCTGATAAAATTTAGGGAGTCTTGTTTTCAGATTAGCTTTGTTAAAATCCCCAGCTACAATGAATGCAGCCTCCGGATAAATGGTTTCCAGTTTGCAAAGAGTTAAATAAAGTTCGTTCAGAGCCATCGATGTGTCTGCTTGGGGGGGATATATACGGCTGTGATTATAACCGAAGAGAATTCTCTTGGAAGATAATGCGGTCTACATTTGATTGTGAGGAATTCTAAATCAGGTGAACAGAAGGATTTGAGTTCCTGTGTGTTTCCTTCATCACACCATGTCTCGTTAGTCATGTGGCATACGCCCCCGCCACTCTTCTTACCAGAAAGATGTTTGTTTCTGTCGGCGCGATGCGTGGAGAAACCCGTTGGCTGCACCGCATCGGATAGCGTCTTCCCAGTGAGCCATGTTTCCGTGAAGCAGAGAACGTTGCAGTCTCTGATGTCCCTCTGGAATGCTACCCTTGCTCGGATTTCGTCAACCTTGTTGTCAAGAGACTGGACATTTGCAAGAAGAATGCTGGGGAGTGGTGCGCAATGTGCCCTTGTTCGGAGTCTGACCAGAAGACCGCTACGTTTCCCTCTTTTTGGAGTCGTTTTCTTGGGTCGCTGCATGCGATCCATTCCGTTGTCCTGTTTGTAAGGCAGAACACAGGATCCGCGTCGCGGAAAACATATTCTTGGTCGCACTGATGGTGAGTTGACGCTGATCTTATATTCAGTAGTTCTTCTCGACTGTATGTAATGAAACCTAAGATGACCTGGAGTACTAATGTAAGAAATAACACGTAAAAAAACAAAAAACTGCATAGTTTCCTAGGAACGCGAAGCGAGGCGGCCATCTCTGTCGGCGCCGGAAATTCCAAGGGAATGGTTTGTCAAACCCTCTTGAATTTTATCCAAGAGAAAATAAAGAGCAACATCTGTTCCCCTAATGTCTTATAGGGCCACTCTGAAATATAAAAAGGAAAACGCCACATTGCTGCTCATGTTCCTAAGTGATGTTATTATCACAACGTTTCCACCCTTAGGTTTTCATCAGGCTGAGATGTGTGTTCTTCAGCTTTTATAGGCCCCTTTGCCACGCATTGAATCTGTTGTCGTTATTTAACAGATCGCTCAAATCGGAAACACAAACCTGGAAAAATAAAGAAGGGTGTTCAGCTGTGTGCATCTTCTCACCACTATGAGGAGTAAAGTCTCCATGATATAGTAGTTTATCACACAGTTCCCTTTGTACAAATCATACACTGTTTGACTGTTTATAGAAATGTGAGTGAGCGTAAGTATATTTCACTCCAGTTCGACATTCATCCCTAAGGTGTGGTTATAAACTGGCACTTTACAGACATGTGGCAGGTAATACCTCATCCTTAACCAATGTTTTGAATCATGATGAATCTACATGGATGCAAACAATGGCCGCCCCCTCAGAGGTGGCACCATTGGTTCAAAAGTGGTGTCTTTTCTGGGGCATGGAGTTTTTCCTGACCATGACCTGGTCAGGTAAAACTCTGGGTCCTATTCATAGGCTATGACAACATATTCTTATTATACATAGCTTCCCTTTTCATCTGTGTTATGACTATAGACCTGTGCTTTTAATTGTCTGCTCATTTGAATTGAAAACCATCTTGACCTGAGGTGACTCAAACTATCACAAACCTTGTTGTTATTCATTCTGAATATAATATCAAAACAGCCAGAGACAACCACTTCGATGGACAACATACTCTGTAGTTTAGTGGACTACTATAGCAGGGCTGAGCGTTATGCAAAGAATGGTTACAATGACTTTAAATATGAATTACACTCTACACACACACATACACACACAATGTTAAGCAGTGGACTTAAAAAAAAAATACAGACAGGTTTCAATGTAGAAAGTATATATTTTATGTCATCTGATTAATGATGCTCTTCTGCTATTAATTCTGTAAGCTTTATGTAAGGCAGGGTTACATTTAACACTATACACAGTAGACTTTGTAACAGTTTTTTATGTGTAACTTATAAAACCACTAACCTTCTGTTGTTGTCTGACAATGTTGTTATTATCATGGTTGTCCAGCCTAGTGAAGCAAAGACACAGCCAAGGCTGACTCATCTACAAATCAACATACACTGCTCAAAACAATAAAGGGAACACTAAAATAACACATCCAGGATCTGAATGAATGAAATATTCTTATTAAATACTTTTTTCTTTACATAGTTTGAATGTGCTGACAACAAAATCACACAAAAATTATCAATGGAAATGAAATGTATCAACCCATGGAGGTCTGGATTTGGAGTCACACTCAAAATTAAAGTGGAAAACCACACTACAGGCTGATCCAACTTTGATGTAATGTCCTTAAAACAACTCAAAATGGGGCTCAGTAGTGTGTGTGGCCTCCACGTGCCTGTATGACCTCCCTACAACGCCTGGGCATGTTCCTGATGAGGTGGTGGATGGTCTCCTGAGGGATCTCCTCCCAGACCTAAACTAAAGCAGCCGCCAACTCCTGGACAGTCTGTGGTGCAACGTGGCATTGGTGGATGGAGCGAGACATGATGTCACAGATGTGCTCAGTTGGATTCAGGTCTGGGGAACGGGCGGGCCAGTCCATAGTATCAATGCCTTCCTCTTGCAGGAACTGCTGACACACTCCAGCCACATGAGGTCTAGCATTGTCTTGCATTAGGAGGAACCCAGGGCCAACCGCACCAGCATATGGTCTCACAAGGGGTCTGAGGATCTCATCTCGGTACCTAATAGCAGTCAGGCTACCTCTGGCGAGCACATGGAGGGCTGTGCGGCCCCCCAAAGAAATGCCACCCCACACCATGACTGACCCACCGCCAAACCGGTCATGCTGGAAGATGTTGCAGACAGCAGAACGTTCTCCACGGCGTCTCCAGACTGTCACGTCTGTCACATGTGCTCAGTGTGAACCTGCTTTCATCTGTGAAGAGCATAGGGCGCCCGTGGCGAATTTGCCAATCTTGGTGTTCTCTGGCAAATGCCAAACGTCCTGCACGGTGTTGGGCTGTAAGCACAACCCCCACCTGTGGACGCCGGGCCCTCATACCACCCTCATGGAGTCTGTTTCTGACCGTTTGAGCAGACACATGCACATTTGTGGCCAGCTGGAGGTCATTTTGCAGGGCTCTGGCAGTGCTCCTCCTGCTCCTCCTTGCACAAAGGCGGAGGTAGCGGTCCTGCTGCTGGGTTGTTGCCCTCCTACGGCCTTCTCCACATCTCCTGATGTACTGGCCTGTCTCCTGGTACTGGCCGCCTCCATGCTCTGGACACTACGCTGACAGACACAGCAAACCTTCTTGCCACAGCTCGCATTGATGTTCCATCCTGGATGAGCTGCACTACCTGAGCCACTTGTGTGGGTTGTAGACTCCGTCTCATGCTACCACTAGAGTGAAAGCACCGCCAGCATTCAAAAGTGACCAAAACATCTGCCAGGAAGCATAGGAACTGAGAAGTGGTCTGTGGTCTCCACCTGCAGAACCACTCCTTTATTGGGGGTGTCTTGCTAAATGCCTATAATTTCCACCTGTTGTCTATTCCATTTGCACAACAGCATGTGCAATTTATTGTCAATCAGTGTTGCTTCCTAAGTGGACAGTTTTATTTCACAGAAGTGTGATTGACTTGGAGTTACATTATGTTGTTTAAGTGTTCCCTTAATTTTTTTGAGCAGTGTATGTAACTGGGCCTACTCATTATTATTTGTAAATTAGTCAGTCACCATTTACCCACAATGCATCACATATAAACCCAGCAAAAAAATTATCTTCCCTTTTTCAGGACCCTGTCCTTCAAAGATAATTCATAAAAATCTAAATAACTTCACAGATCTTAATTTTTAAGGGTTTAACACTGTTTCCCATACTTGGAACGGTCGTTAAGACACTACCAGCTTACGGACGGTAGGCAATTAAGGTCACAGTTAAGAAAACTTAGGACACTACAGATGCCTTTCTACTGACTCTGAAAAACACCAAAAGAAAGATGCCCAGGGTCCCTGCTCATCTGCGTGAACGTGCCTAAGGCATGCTGCAAGGAGGCATGAGGACTGCAGATGTGGCCAGGGCAATAAATTGCAATGTCCGTACTGTGAGACGCCTGAGACAGGATGGACAGCTGATTGTCCTCGCAGTGGCAGACCACGTGTAACAACACCTGCACAGGATCGGTACATCCGAACATCACACCTGCGGGACAGGTACAGGATGGCAACAACAACTGCCCGAGTTACACCAGGAACGCACAATCCCTCCATCAGTGCTCAGACTGTCCGCAATAGGCTGAGAGAGGCTGGACAGGTCTTGTAGTCCTGTTGTAAGGCAGGTCCTCACCAGACATCACCGGCAACAGTGTCGACTATGGGCACAAACCCACCATCGCTGGACCAGACAGGACTGGCAAAAAGTGCTCTTCACTGACGAGTCGCGGTTTTGTCTCACCAGGGGTGATGGTTGGATTCGCATTTATCGTTGAAGGAAAGAGCGTTACACCGAGGCCTGTACTCTGGAGCGGGATCGATTTGGAGTTGGAGGGTCCGTCATGGTCTGGGGCGGTGTGTCACAGCATCATCGGACTGAGCTTGTTGTCATTGCAGGCAATCTCAACGCTGTGCGTTACAGGAAAGACATCCTCCCTCATGTGGTACCCTTCCTGCAGGCTCATCCTAACATGACCCTCCAGCATGACAATGCCACCAGCCATACTGCTCATCCACTGTGCGTGATTTCCTGCAAGACAGGAATGTCAGTGTTCTGCCATGGCCAGTGAAGAGCCCAGATCTCAATCCTACTGAGCACGTCTGGGACCTGTTGGATCGGAGGGTGAGGGCTAGGGCCATTCTCCCCAGAAATGTCCGGGAACTTGCAGGTGCATTGGTGGAAGAGTGGGGTAACATCTCACAGCAAGAACTGGCAAATCTGGTGCAGTCCATGAGGAGGAGATGCACTGCAGTACTTAATGCATCTAGTGGCCACACCAGATACTGACTGTTACTTTTGATTTTGACCCCCCCTTTGTTCAGGGACATGTTATTCAATTTCTGTTAGTCACATGTCTGTGGAACGTGTTCAGTTCATGTCTCAGTTGTTGAGTCTTGTTATGTTCATACAAATATTTACACATGTTAAGTTTGCTGAAAATAAACACAGTTGACAGTAAGAGGATGTTTCTTTTTTTTCCTGAGTTGAGATGTTCTTGACCATGGACAGTGAAAACATATTTCACCCTTCAAGACTCTGCTTGCCTAGACTCACTGCACTGCTTCCAGCAACACATTGTTGGGACATGAGACGGTCGATGAAACACCAATGTTTCAGATGACACAAATTGACACTGGTAGTACTCCAAAACATATTTTGAAATTTTAACCATCGGTTCAAGAAGTATCTCTGGGTAGGCCAAGGGGCCTCGTTCAGAAGAACAACATTAGATAACTAAAGTGCTGCAGTGGAGAGTGGAGATGATGACAGGGCAGTCCGTGTCCCAAATGGCACCCTATTCCCTATATAGTACACAAGTTTTGACCAGAGCCCTAAGGGCCCATTTGGTGCACTACATAGGGAATAGGTTGCCATTTGGGATGCAACCTAACTGTTGAACCGCATTAACCAGAGTCCCGATGAGGGGTGTTATGAAGCATGGGGGTATGGAATGTTCAATGCTGTGATTCCTCAGATGTATCCTCTCCTCTCTCCTTTCCTCTTTATTGTGTCCATCCTTCGCAGCATAGGTTGGTTCCCTAGTGCTCACTGTAGGAACTGATTGCCAGTCAAATCCATATATTCAATTATTAAATAAACTACTTTTAATTGAAAATAATGTACCCCTTTTCATGAAGTAGATTTTATTGAATGTTACTCATTCTGTTGCACTCTATTCTAACCAAACCTGCATTACCAGGTGTCACTATGCACTAGCTCGTCGAAAAGATGGCTGCCTGTCTCTGTATTTGTGAAAGTTATGGTGGTGCTAGAATCCATAAATTCACTCTTTATGGTTGGACAAATGTGTGTTCATATTGTCTGAAGACTGCTCTGTGGCGGAATTTGTAGGTTTTTTACTTTTAAGACAGTGAAATTTGCAACACAAACCTTTGTGAATAATCACCAGCAGTGCAAATAAAATAATATGCCAATGAACATTACTGGACTAACAAACTTTCCAGGAACTTCCGTATCCATTGTCCTTGGGTAGCAGCAGCAGATTGTTTCATCTTCTTTATCCTGTGCCAAACACATTTATTCAGTGAGTCTAAATCATAATGTTAGCTGCTGGCTACATGATTGCATCAACCTAGCTAGCTAATGTTAGCTAGCTAGCTATCTAGCAAGGCTACTCTAAAGCTAACATTAGTAGTTTTGTTAGCTAGCTAGCTATAGATTGAATCATTCTAGATAGTTTTAGATGACTAAACTGCTTTTATTAACTGCTTTTATTCACACATGCCTTGTTTTCCATGAAAATGCGTGTTCATTTGCAGGTTTAAAAATATATACTTGTGTATTGATTTTAAGAAAGGTGTTGATGTTTATGGTTAGGTACACATTGGTGCAACAACAGAGCTTTTTTCGCAAATGCGCTTGTTAAATCACCCGTTTGGCGAAGTAGGCTGTGATTCAATGATAAATTAACAGGCACCACATCGATTATATGCAACGCAGGACAAGCTAGATAAACTAGTAATATTATCAACTATGTGTAGTTAACTAGTGATTATGTTAAGATTGATTGTTTTTTATAAGATACGTTTAATGCTAGCTAGCACCTTACCTTGGCTCCTTGCTGCACTCGCATAACAGGTAGTCAGCCTGCCACACGGTCTCCTCGTGCAATGTAATCGGCCATGATCGGTGTCCAAAAAAGCGGATGATTGATTGTTATGAAAACCCGAAATCGGCCCTAATTAATCGGCCATTCCGATTAATCGGCCGAGCTCTAGTTTCCACTAGATAACACGACCACAAAGTCAGATTTCTCCAGGATTCCACACTGGAGAGGAGTGTGAGCGAAGAAATAAACCAAGTGCAGAGTCAAAAAACGATATGCTGGTGCAACCAAACATAGTTGTTGAGAGGTGTGGTTAATTAGGCTCTGTAGGCTGTAGCTAGAAGACCACTGTGACTGACAAGTGAATCCACCTGTCACAGCGAGCATGGGGGTTATCACATGAAATCCCAGGGACAGGGTTTTATTCACTAAACATGCAAACAGGCTGAAATTGGGGGAGGTACTATGTCAACTTGCCCAATAAGAAATGCCTGCTTTCTTTTCTGTTGCAACATGTTTTTCTATGACGTGAACTATTGAATTTGTCTGGTAAACGTGTTCAGTGGCGTTGCATTCACACCAGATTGAAGTACTGGGGCAAATGCAGTCTTGCCACACGTTTTCCAGCGGCTCTGTGCTCCCTGGTTTTTTCTTCTAGGGGAGAGGAGCACAGAAGGCCTGGGTAATACAGTATGGTGGCCAGATGATTAGCTGCAGCTTTTCTAGCTGTTTTGAACGTTACAGGTAGAAATGTATTCTATAGAATGTTATGGCTTTGTTTAATGATGAAAAAAGATCATTATCTGATGTACTGAAGGCAGCTCTAATTTCAATGCATCTATAAATGTGAAAACAGAAAAGAAGAAAGGAGAGGACTGAAGAGCAGGCTAGAGTAAAGTATTACAGCTGGCAGGATGTGAAAGCACACACACACACACACACACACACACACACACACACACACACACACACACACACACACACACACACACACACACACACACACACACACACACACACACACACACACACACACACACACACACACACACACACTGGATTTCTGTCCAGGACACACTCCTCTGACACACCAGGAGGATGTAGGAGTGGAGGGGACCTGCATTTCCGGGTGAACAGAAGACTTCCTGGTCTGTCTATGTAACATAGTAGTAGACACCCCTGCTTCTTAGAGTGTAGTCTAGACTATGTTGTGGCAGGAGCTACACATGTACCCCTCTGTATAACGTACAGGGTGGTCCTGTATTTGGTCAAATAATAATTCTGCTCTCTATATTCGCAGTGTCTCTTTTAAACTGTATTATGTAATGTGTGTGTGTGTGTGTGTGTGTGTGTGTGTGTGTGTGTGTGTGTGTGTGTGTGTGTGTGTGTGTGTGTGTGTGTGTGTGTGTGTGTGTGTGTGTGTGTGTGTGTGTGTGTGTGTGTGTGTGTGTGTGTGTGTGTGTGAGAGAGTGGTGTGTGTACAGTTGTGGCCAATGACACAAATATTAATTTCCACGAAGTTTGCTGCTTCAGTGTCTAGATATTTTTGTCAGATGTTACTATGGAATACTGAAGTATAATTACAAGCATTTCATAAGTGTCAAAGGCTTTTATTGACAATTACATGAAGTTGATTCAAGGAGTCAATATTTGCAATGTTGACCCTTCTTTTTCAAGACCTCTGCAATACGCCCTGGCATGCTGTCAATTAACTTCTGGGCCACATTCTGACTGATGGCAGCCCATTCTTGCATAATCAATGCCTGGAGTTTGTCAGATTTTTTATTTTTTGTTTGTCCACCCGCCTCTTGAGGATTGACCACAAGTTCTCAATGGGATTAAGGTCTGGGGAGTTTCCTGGCCATGGATCCAAAATATTGATGTTTTGTTCCCCGAGCCACTTAGTTATCACTTTTGTCTTATGGCAAGGTGCTCCATCATGCTGGAAAAGGCATTGTTTGTCACCAAACTGTTCCTGGATGGTTGGGAGAAGTTGCTCTCGGAGGATGTGTTGGTACCATTCTTTATTCATGGCCGTGTTCTTAGGCAAAATTGTGAGTGAGCCCACTCCCTTGGCTGAGAAGCAACCCCACACATGAATGGTTTCAGGATACTTTACTGTTGGCATGACACAGGACTGATGGTAGCACTCACCTTGTCTTCTCCGGACAAGCTTTTTTTTCGGATGCCCCAAACAATTGGAAAGTGGATTCATCAGAGAAAATGACTTTTCCCCAGTCCTCAGCAGTCCAATCCCTGTACCTTTTGCAGAATATCAGTCTTTCCCCAATGTTTTTCCTGGAGAGAAGTGGCTTCTTTGCTGCCCTTCTTGACACCAGGTAATCCTCCAAAAGTCTTTGCCTCACTGTGCGTGCAGATTCACAGACACCTGCCTGTTGCCATTCCTGAGCAAGCTCTGTACTGGTGGTGCCCCGATCCCACAGCTGAATCAACTTTAGGAGACGGTCCTGGCGCTTCCGATAAATGGTTGATTTAGTTGCAATCTTACTGGCAGCAATATCCTTGCCTGTGAAGCCCTTTTTGTGCAAAGCAATGATGACGCCACGTGCTTCCTTGCAGGTAACCATGGTTGACAGAGGAAGATCAATGATTCCAAGCACCACCCTCCTTTTGAAGCTTCAAGTCTGTTATTCAAACTCAATCAGCATGATCTCCAGCAATGAGCAGTGATCTCCAGCCTTGTCCTCGCCAACACTCACACCTGTATTAATGAGAGAATCACTGACATGATGTCAGCTGGTAATTTTGTGGCAGGACTGAAATGCAGTGGACATGTTTTTGGGGATTCAGTTCCTTTGCATGGCAAAGAGGGTCTTTGCAATTAATTGAAATTAATCTGATTACTCTTCATAACATTCTGGAGTATATGCAAATTGCCATCATACAAACTGAGGCAGCAGACTATGTGAAAATGAACATTTGTGTCATTCTCAAAACTTTTGGCCACGACTGTATATGTTACTGATGAGAGAGAGTTACTGAGGGTTCTCTCTGTGTGTCTCTGAGCAGAAGTTCATGGAGTTTGAGGACAGTCAGGAGCAGGAGAAGAAGGACCTTCAGAACTATGTGGGCAGAATGGAGTCCCACTCCCGCCAGCTTGAGCTCAAGATCAAGAACTATGCAGACCAAAGTAAGTTTACACACACACACACACACACACACACACACACACACACACACACACACACACACACACACACACACACACACACACACACACACACACACACACACACACACACACACACACACACACACACACACACACACACACACACACACACACTGTAACGGTTTTTTAGGTGTGGTGAAGGAGAGTCGGACCAAACTGCAGCGTGTAGATTGCGATCCATGTTTAATCAAAACAAACGTAACACGAATCAATACAAAAAAACACTACAAAACAATAAACGTGATGAAAACCGAAAACAGCCTATACTTGTGTCAACTAACACAGCGACAGGAAAAAAGACACTAAGGACAATCACCCACAAAACAACCAAAGAATATGGCTGCCTAAATATGGACAACGATAAACACCTGACTCTGATTGAGAACCACTCCAGACAGCCATAGACTCTGCTAGATCACCCCACTAGCTACAATCCCACTACATACCAAAACCCCAAGACAAAACACACCACACTACAAAAACCCCATGCCACACCCTGGCCTGCCCCAATACATAAAGATAAACACAAAATACTTCGACCAGGGCGTGACACACAGGCTGAATCCCAAATCGACCTCTTACCCTCCACTTCGCGTTCACATGCACCTCCGCCATTTGCACTAGTGTCCCAAAGCTGAGTGAGTGAAAGCTATTGAGGGTGTGTAGGGGCTCCGGTAGGCACTTCCACTGAGTCTGCAACACTGCCTGATCCATAGCAATGTGCAATCCCGTAAAGCACTGCGTTATTTTTGAGTTCTCGCAATTTCACATAAAGGAATGGAGAGACGTGCCCAATGCATTTGTTTGTCTAATGTCGAAACTTGATACATGTAAAAGAAGAAATAACACCCAAATTAAATGTTTAACTGTTGCTGAGGTTCAGATTTTGTAAAACGACAGGGTGGATTTGTTCATTTGAATTTCATGCTTGTTTTATTATTTAAAAGGGTAACAAGAACTGCATCATTCAAGTCAGGAGTTTGTCCTGGCGTTGATGGGCTTATTGATCCCCTCGCCGCTCTCTGGAAGTCACTCTCAGAGTTTCATGAGCAACACGTGACAACGGAGTGATTTGGTAGGGGCGAGGAGGTGGTTTTAGATTCACCATCTCACTCCTGTTTCTCCTCTCTCCCTCTCACACTGAATCCACGCATACATTACCCACCCACCCACCCACACAGCCACATACATGCATTTCACATCATTGGTATGCCTACCATTTTGCACACAGCAGTCCATAAATAGCATCTCCATGGAGCCCAGTGCAAATGTATTTCCATCATATTCTCTGCCTCTGCCTTTCTCGTCTCCCATTAATCCCTCGGACAATTAATTAGACACACGCACACACGCACGCACACACACACGCACTCACGCATGCACAAACACATACGCATTCATTCACACTCTTTTTGGGTGACAGTAATGGGATTACAGGATTACTGTTACTCCCATCCTCTTTAAGTGGCAGCCAGGCACCACATCCCATTGGTGGATTTAGGAGGGGAGTCTGATTCGGTGCCTTTAGGGAACACATGCATCCACAGTGTGATGTGATAGCTCAAACCTCTGTTAGCAATGACTTATTGAGGAGGAGAGAACCATAGCTTCATAAATTGACATACTGCTGTTGTTCTTCAGTCTTAGGAAAATTACAATCTGACTGCCAGTTCCTGCTTCAGCCATTTCCTTTATTGTTGTCATGCTAAACAATTGCTAAAGCAGAAACAGACTGGCAACCCAGGCCTGGGAAATGCAGATCGTAACGGCACACGCCCTGTGTGTATAAACAGTTACGAGTCCTATTCATGTAGTTAACCATTTGTAGAGCACGCTGTCCTGGCTGCTGCCACTCCCAGTCTGTGGTGAATAATTCATGGGCCATTATGCTGTTCCAGACAGGCGTTCTCCAACCAGGGCAGAGTCCACAGCTACTCTATGTGTAGAGTTGCCCACAAGCTACTATGTGTGGATAGTCTTAGACTGCAGGCATCATCTCTTACTTGCCCTCTTACTTCAATTGGGAAGCTTGTATGAAGGAGAAGAGGAGTGGACTTCCAGATCCGTGGTTACTTTGCAGGACAGTAGTACACTAGAATGCTGTTTAGACATGGTGTGTATCTGCTGCAGGTTGTGGTCAATTCCATTTAAATTCCAGTCAATTCTGGAAGTACACTGAAATTCCAATTATCTTCAATGCTTTTCAGTTAGGAAAATTGGAATTTGGTTTACCTTCTGAATTGCCTGGAATTAAGATGGAATTGACCCCAACCCTGATCTGCAGACACAACTCTTGGTTTCTTTGACAATGGCTTTCATTGTCTTTTGTCAAAAAGAAACAGAATATTGTGTAGATGCAGTTCTTCCTCTCACCCAGTCCACCCAACAGAGTGAGCCAACGTTCTAAACACACTAACTCGGTCTACATCCTACCCACTCTCGCCACTCCTCAGAGAAGGACCACATAGCTGTCCTGCGGATGCCTGTTGAGAATGGCTCCTCCCATAGCTGGCCACAGTCACTGTGGTTCGTATGAATGGCTGGGAAGTATTTCCACCACAATGTGCATGTTAATGTAATACACTGCACTGATGCTTAAAAACCGTGATGAATCAATCCATCCATATGTGGGAACAGTCAGACACCAGGCTAGACATGTACAGTATACATGGTATATGGGTGCAGTTGTATAGCACATGCAGTATATGGCTCTGGCTAATTAGCCCTAAGACAGGGAGACCTACCCACCTAACTAACTAACTAATCTGGAGTCAGAACAATCTGTCCTCCTCTATGTGATGTGGAGTAGTGGTCCCTCATTCAGGAGATGTGTAATGGCTTGATATAATATCAATAACACCACAGTGAGATGATGTTAATTAGGGAGATGGGGATGGGGCCCTTATCCTGTAATCTACAGTCAGATAGAATGAACTCATTGGTCCCTGCTATGCTGATCAAAGAGAATTCATCCACCAAAGAGGAACTGATCATACTGTAATGAAGACCCATGAATAACGACACGCTGCACCCACTACTGGACTGCACTGCCAGTCCGATGACATCATCATAAATGGCCCACCACCACAGCCTTGTGTGACATGCGTTCCTAGTGCCAGTCGGCTACATCATGGAAATGGTACCGTTGACCTTGTTGTAGTGGTGCCATGTTCCAATGTTATATCATTCTCCCAGTATGCAATTATCTGACTTTCCAGATTATTCTAGGGTTATCCCTGTACCAGAACATCACCATGAAAACCTCTAGCCTCTTCAACTCTGTTTCATCTAGACACAGAGTGGAGATGCTCTGTTAGCAACCCATAGCAACGATTAAAACATTCCCAAACCAGAAACCGTGGATTGATGGCAGCATTCGCATGAAACTGAAAGCGTGAACCACTGCTTTTAATCAGGGCAAGGTGACTGGAAACATGACCGAATACAAACAGTGTAGCTATTCCCTCCGCAAGGCAATCAAACAAGCTAAGCGTCAGTATAGAGACAAAGTAGAATCTCAATTCAACGGCTCAGACACAAGGTATGTGGCAGGGTCTACAGTCAATCACGGATTACAAAAAGAAAACCAGCACCGTCACGGACCAGGATGTCTTGCTCCCAGGCAGACTAAATACCTTTGAGGACAATACAGTGCCACTGACACTGCCCGCAACTAAAACATGCGGACTCTCCTTCACTGCAACCGACGTGAGGAAAACATTTAAACGTGTCAACCCAAGGCTGCGCCCAGACATCCCCAGCCGCGCCCACAGAGCATGCGCAGACCAGCTGGCTGGTGTGTTTACGGACATATTCAATCAATCCCTATCCCAGTCTGTTGTTCCCACATGCTTCAAGAGGGCCACCATTGTTCCTGTTCCCAAGAAAGCTACGGTAACTGAGCTAAATGACTACCGCCCCCGTAGCACTCACTTCCGTCATCATGAAGTGCTTTGAGAGACTAGTCAAGGACCATATCACCTCCACCCTACCTGACACCCTAGACCCACTCCAATTTGCTTACCGCCCAAATAGGTCCACAGACGATGCAATCTCAACCACACTGCACACTGCCCTAACCCATCTGGACAAGAGGAATACCTATGTGAGAATGCTGTTCATCGACTACAGCTTGGCATTTAACACCATAGTGCCCTCCAAGCTCGTCATCAAGCTCGAGACCCTGGGTCTCGACCCCGCCCTGTGCAACTGGGTACTGGACTTCCTGACGGGCCGCCCCCAGGTGGTGAGGGTAGGCAACAACATCTCCACCCCGCTGATCCTCAACACTGGGGCCCGACAAGGGTGCGTTCTGAGCCCTCTCCTGTACTCCCTGTTCACCCACGACTGCGTGGCCACGCACGCCTCCAACTCAATCATCAAGTTTGCGGACGACACAACAGTTGTAGGCTTGATTACCAACAACGACGAGACGGCCTACAGGGAGGAAGTGAGGGCCCTCGGAGTGTGGTGTCAGGAAAATAACCTCACACTCAACGTCAACAAAAACAAAGGAGATGATTGTGGACTTCAGGAAACAGCAAAGGGAACACCCCCCCTATCCACATCGATGGAACAGTAGTGGAGAGGGTAGTAAGTTTTAAGTTCCTCGGCGTACACATCACAGACAAACTGAATTGGTCCACCCACACAGACAGCATCGTGAAGAAGGCGCAGCAGCGCCTCTTCAACCTCAGGAGGCTGAAGAAATTTGGCTTGTCACCAAAAGCACTCACAAACTTCTACAGATGCACAATCGAGAGCATCCTGTCGGGCTGTATCACCGCCTGGTACGGCAACTGCTCCGCCCACAACCGTAAGGCTCTCCAGAGGGTAGTGAGGTCTGCACAACGCATCACCGGGGGCAAACTACCTGCCCTCCAGGACACCTACACCACCCGATGTCACAGGAAGGCCATAAAGATCATCAAGGACAACAACCACCCGAGCCACTGCCTGTTCACCCCGCTATCATCCAGAAGGCGAGGTCAGTACAGGTGCATCAAAGCTGGGACCGAGAGACTGAAAAACAGCTTCTATCTCAAGGCCATCAGACTGTTAAACAGCCACCACTAACATTGAGTGGCTGCTGCCAACACACTGACTCAACTCCAGCCACTTTAATAATGGGAATTGATGGGAAATGATGTAAATATATCACTAGCCACTTTAAACAATGCTACCTAATATAATGTTTACATACCCTACATTATTCATCTCATATGTATACGTATATACTGTACTCTATATCATCTACTGCATCCTTATGTAATACATGTATCACTAGCCACTTTAACTATGCCACTTTGTTTACATACTCATCTCATATGTATATACTGCACTCAATACCATCTACTGTATCTTGCCTATGCCGCTCTGTACCATCACTCATTCATATATCTTTATGTACATATTCTTTATCCCCTTACACTTGTGTCTATAAGGTAGTAGTTTTGGAATTGTTAGCTAGATTACTTGTTGGTTATTACTGCATTGTCGGAACTAGAAGCACAAGCATTTCGCTACACTTGCACTAACATCTGCTAACCATGTGTATGTGACAAATACAATTTTATTTTATTTGTTTCATCTAGACACAGAGTGGAGATGTCTGTTTCATCTAGACACAGAGTGGAGATGCTCTGTTTCATCTAGACACAGAGTGGAGATGCTCTGTTTCATCTAGACACAGAGTGGAGATGCTCTGTTTCATCTAGACACAGTGGAGATGCTCTGTTTCATCTAGACACAGAGTGGAGATGCTCTGTTTCATCTAGACACAGTGTGGAGATGCTCTGTTTCATCTAGACACAGTGTGGAGATGCTCTGTTTCATCTAGACACAGAGTGGAGATGCTCTGTTTCATCTAGACACAGAGTGGAGATGCTCTGTTTCATCTAGACACAGAGTGGAGATGCTCTGTTTCATCTAGACACAGAGTGGAGATGCTCTGTTTCATCTAGACACAGAGTGGAGATGCTCTGTTTCATCTAGACACAGAGTGGAGATGCTCTGTTTCATCTAGACACAGAGTGGAGATGCTCTGTTTCATCTAGACACAGAGTGGAGATGCTCTGTTTGATCTTGGAGATGCTCTGTTTCATCTAGACACAGAGTGGAGATGCTCCTAGACACAGAGTGGAGATGCTCTGTTTGATCAGTACACATCAACAGCACATATCAATTCATCACATGAAGTTACCCCGCCCTTATTTTCCTTTCACATCAGAAACAGACACAGAATCCCTCTAGAATAGTCATGGCATTTTCAATTCAAACTTTACCATAACCTCACAGCAGTATTTTCAATTCAAACATTATCCCAGTGTCCCAGCAGCGTTTGAAGAGTGTTAATGCCAGTGTAATTGATAGTATCCCTGTGCTGTTCTCCGGCTGTTGTGCTGCTCTACGCCAGGTTTAGGCTAAACCAGACAGACTAATGGGAGGATTAGGGTTTTTTGTCACCTCTTAAATCGGGCCTATTTAAAATCATTTGAGAGAGATCACTTCCTCTGTGCTGTGAGTTCCCCGCCCCATTGGCGTCACACAACAGTCTAGTGTCTGATGTCTTATTACCGTTGAACCGAGGACACCTAGTGGCAGATCATTGTCATTACAGGGAGTAGAGTATAGCTTGTCCCACCCACATCTTTCCTTGTTGTGCTACTTTCAATAGATGTTGATAATGTGGGCTGGCTGTAGTGGCTATAACAGCGTTGATAACAGACACAGTCGTCTCTCTGGAAACACAAGAATGTGAAAGTATTTTATCTCAGTTCAAAGCAGTTCTATTTGTGTGGTCATTGAAGCTTTACCTTTTGTCACAATATGGTGTTACTAATGACTCATTGGTTAGCCTCTGTGTCTGTGTGTTTCCTTATAAGAACAGCTACTCATTTAACAGCTGACTAGACTGGCGTTGGAAAAGACGAACTGACTGACTGTCTTGTCTGTCTGACAAACGGATAATCTGATTGACTGTCTGTCTGAAAAACGGATCATCTGACTGACAGACTGTCTGACAAATTGATCATCTGACTGACTGACTGTCTGACAAACTGATAATCTGACTGACTGACTGTCTTGTCTGTCTGACAAATTGATCATCTGACTGACTGACTGTCTTGTCTGTCTGACAAATTGATAATCTGACTGACTGTCTGTCTGACAAACTGATAATCTGACTGACTGTGTCTGACAAATTGATAATCTGACTGACTGACTGTCTGACAAACTTATAATCTGACTGACTGACTGTCTTGTCTGTCTGACAAATTGATCATCTGACTGACTGACTGTCTGACAAATGATAATCTGACTGACTGACTGTCTGAAAACTTGTAATCTGACTGACTGACTGTCTTGTCTGTCTGACAAATTGATCATCTGACTGACTGACTGCCTGACAAACTGATCATCTGACTGACTGACTGTCTGACAAATTGATAATCTGACTGACTGACAGTCTTGTCTGTCTGACAAATTGATAATCTGACTGACTGTCTGTCTGACAAACTGATAATCTGACTGACTGTGTCTGACAAATTAATAATCTGACTGACTGACTGTCTAACAAATTGATAATCTGACTGACTGACTGACAGTCTTGTCTGTCAGACAAATTGATAATCTGACTGACTGTGTCTGACAAATTAATAATCTGACTGACTGTCTGACTGATGTTCTTTCTTCTCTTCTCCTTCAGTCGGCAGGATGGAAGAGCGAGAGTCTGAGCTGAAGAAGGAGTTCAACTCACTCCATCAAAGACACACAGAGGTAAAGAGAGAGATAGAGAGAGAGAGAGAGAGAGAGAGAGAGAGAGAGAGAGAGAAGGGAGAAAATAGGGAACTCTTCCTATCTGTATTGTTTTTCTAAGAATAAGATTTCAAGTACCAAAAGTAAAACTAACCTCTCTGTTCTGTCCAACACAGATGATCCACAACAACACAAAGCATGTAGAACTAACCTGTCTGTTCTGTCCATTACAGATGATCCATAACTACATGGAGCATGTAGAACTAACCTCTCGGTTCTGTCCATTACAGATGATCCATAACAACACAGAGCATGTAGAACTAACCTGTCTGTTCTGTCCATTACAGATGATCCATAACTACATGGAGCATGTAGAACTAACCTGTCTGTTCTGTCCATTACAGATGATCCATAACTACATGGAGCATGTAGAACTAACCTGTCTGTTCTGTCCAACACAGATGATCCACAACAACACAAAGCATGTAGAACTAACCTGTCTGTTCTGTCCATTACAGATGATCCATAACTACATGGAGCATGTAGAACTAACCTCTCGGTTCTGTCCATTACAGATGATCCATAACAACACAGAGCATGTAGAACTAACCTGTCTGTTCTGTCCATTACAGATGATCCATAACAACATGGAGCATGTAGAACTAACCTGTCTGTTCTGTCCATTACAGATGATACATAACTACATGGAGCATGTAGAACTAACCTGTCTGTTCTGTCCATTACAGATGATCCATAACAACACAGAGCATGTAGAACTAACCTGTCTGTTCTGTCCATTACAGATGATCCATAACATTGTAGAACAGATGATGATCCATAACAACACAGAGCATGTAGAACTAACCTGTCTGTTCTGTCCATTACAGATGATCCATAACTACATGGAGCATGTAGAACTAACCTGTCTGTTCTGTCCATTACAGATGATCCATAACTGGACATGGTTCTGTCCAGATGATACATGGAGCATAGAACTAACCTGTCTGTTCTGTCCATTACAGATGATACACCATAGCATGAGTGTAACCTGTCTGTTCTGTCCATTACAGATGATACTAACTCAGAGCTCTGAAAACTGTGGGCATTACAGATGATAAGGCTAACTACATGGAGCATTATACAGGTAACTGCCAAAATAATTGAAACACTTGATTAAATGAGGGTACAAAGTCTATTGAAATACAGGTAACTTCCAAAATAATTGGTCTGTTAAATGAGGGTACAAAGTCTATTGAAAACAGGTACTTCCACACGGGAATTAACATCCCATCATGGTAAATATTCTGGGCAGGCCATTATTTTGGCTGCCATGGCTATGCCCCCATTGGATGACAATGTCCCCATCCACAGGGGATGAGTGGTTTGATTATTTAACTTTAAAAAAATGTAACCTTTATTTAACTAGGCAAGTCAGTTAAGATCAAATTGTTATTTATAATGACGGCCTACCCCGGGCAACACTGGGCCAATTGTGCACTGCCATATGGGACACCCAATCACGGCCTGATGTGATACAGCCTGGATTCAAACCAGGGACTGTAGTGATACCTATTACACTGAGATGCAGTTCCTTAGACTGCTGCGCAACTCGAGAGACAGAGTTGATGAGCATGAAAAAGTACTTAAGTAAAAATACAATAAAGTGCTACTTAAGTCATTTTTTGGTATCTGTGCTTTACTATTAATATTTTTGACAACTTTTCAAATAAAATAAAATTGTATTAGTCACATGCGCAGAATACAACAGGTGTAGTAGACCTTACAGTGAAATGCAGAATACAACAGGTGTAGTAGACCTCACAGTGAAATGCTTTCTTACAAGCCCTTAATCAACAATGAAGTTTTCAGAAAATACCCCCCCCCAAAAGTAAAAGCTAAGAGCAGCAGTAAATAACAATAGCAGGGCTATATACAGGGGGTACCAGTACAGAGTCAATGTGCGGGGGCACCAGTGTCGAGGTAATTGAGGTAATATGTACATGTAGGTAGAGTTATTAAAGTGACTATACATATATAATAACAGAGTAGCAGCAGAGTAGAAGGGGGGGGACAATGCAAAGAGTCTG
This sequence comes from Oncorhynchus gorbuscha, assembly GCF_021184085.1. Taxonomy (NCBI): domain Eukaryota; kingdom Metazoa; phylum Chordata; class Actinopteri; order Salmoniformes; family Salmonidae; genus Oncorhynchus; species Oncorhynchus gorbuscha. The sequence continues at coordinate 59,702 of NW_025745998.1, read as the reverse complement.
GGGAGCCATTTGATTAGATGTTCAGGAGTCTTATGGCTTGGGGGTAGAAGCTGTTTAGAAGCCTCTTGGTCCTAGACTTGGCACTCCGGTACCGCTTGCCGTGTGGTAGCAGAGAGAACAGTCTATGACTGGGGTGGCTGGAGTCTTTGGTCATTTTTAGGGCCTTTCTCTGACACCTACTGGTATAGAGGTCCTGGACGGCAGGAAGCTTGTCCCCGGTGATGTACTTTTACTTCACTACATTCCTAAAGAATATTATGTTCTTTTTACTCCAAACATTTTCCCTGACACTCAAAGTACTCCTTACATTTTGAATGCTTAGTAGGACAGAAAATGGTCCAATTCGCACACTTATCAAGAGAACATCCCTGGTCATCCCTACTGCCTCTGATCTGGCGGACTCACTAAACACACATGCTTTGTTTGTAATGATGTCAGAGTGTTGGAGTGTGACCCTGGATATCTGGGAATAAAAAAACAAGACAATTGTGCTGTTTGATTTGCTTAATATAAGGATTTTTTTAAATTATTTGTACTTTTACTTTTGACACTTAAGTAGATTTTAGCAACTACATTTACTTTTGATACTTAAGTATATTTAAAACCAAATACTTTTAGTCTTTTACTCAAGTAGTATTTTACTGGGTGACTTTCAGTTTTACTTGAGTGGTTTTCTATTAAAGTATCTTTACTTTTCCTCAAGTATGAGAATTGACTACTTTTTCCACCACTGCTTATGGGAGATTCTGAAGCGGCGCCTGAGACAGCATTTCCTCCACCATCAACAAGACAACAAATGATGGAATTTCTTGTGGTAGAATGGTGTCACATCCTTCCAATAGAGTTCCAGACACTTGTAGAATCTATGTCACGGCACAGTGAAGCTGTTCTCGTTGTGGCCCAACACCCTATTAAGACACTTTATGTTGGTGTTTCCTTTATTTTGTCAGTTACCTGTAGATCATTGTGATCATCTGTTAGCAGGTGGAATTTAATGACTTGGAACATTCTAAAAGTATATATTTTTAAATGTTTTATTTAACCAGGGAGCTCATTGAGACCAAACATTAACATTCCAATAAAACATTTATAAAAACTACAGATTACAATTTAAAAAACTACAACTTCAACATCTGAGTAAATGTTGACATTTAATCAAGACAAATGCAATTCCTATTTCACAAATTCAACATTAGACTCCTAAACTGCCTTAGCGGAACGAGGGATTCAGGACACTGGGAGTTCTGCATATTATTCCAAAAATCTAAACTGAAGGCGGATTCACCTCATTTGTTTAGTAGAGCTTTGTAAACAGAAAGGGAATAGTGAAGTAATCTATGGGACTTTAATGAGGACCAGCCAACCTTTTGATACTGCCTGACCCTCTTCCTCTTCTGTCTCTCTAGGAAAGAGCGTCCCATGTCTCTGGGTGTCTTCCCCATGTCAGGAGGGGGGGCAGTTCTGACCCCTGACCTCCAGGCCAGGTCTGAGACGCCGGGCGCAGAGGCCTGGAGGTTCAACGACCTGGAACATCCGCGCTCCAATGCCAGCCTCAAGGTGGGAAATGGGGATGGCTCGATAATAGATACACAGAGATGTGATTGACACAGCCTAGAAAAAAAGGGGGCGAATTAAACTGTCTATTTTAATGATCAGATACATTTGAATAAACCTGAGTCTGTTTATTTCTGCCTGGGTGAGGCTATAGGGCCCTGTTGAAATACATTTGAAATGCCTTTTTTCTGCAAGAAGGGGGTTTGGACTAATCATGCACAGTGTGAGAGAGCAAGGGTGCACCTCAATAGTCTAAAGTGGCTGCCTCCTATTGTTTCCTCCCCTCATGTGCTTAGAGTACAGGGCTTTGGACTAGGCACGCTTAGCATGTCTAATGAAGAGGCCTTTGGAAAGGGGTCTTAGAGGGGAGAGAGTCGGCACCCCTCTGTGATGTCTTCTAGAAGGATCTGGCAGGGGTTTCTGTGTATTCATACAACCGCCCTCCCCTCCTGCATGTTTCAGAGAGGGCCAACTTCATGAATATGCATAACTTAGCAGGATAGAATGCTCCTTATTTAGTCATTTGTCCTCATGCTGTTAGATGTCTGTCAGATGGTAACATAATGACATCATCGCTCTCTGGCGTTGGATGAGATTCTCAGTAGTCTACCAAATGCCGTCACTCTCCCCACAGACCCACAGTCACAAAGACTTACAGTGTGTTATTGTACCGTCCTGAACGGGGCTTTGCAGGTCCTTTACATAAGCGGTAGCAATAAGCATCACCACTTTGAAGATTACTGCATGGAGTCTGTATACATATCTGTTTTTCTCTTCAGTGATGATGATACTTAAATGTAAATGTAAATGATACCCTAAGGGTGCCTGTGTTATTTCGGCTGCTACTCCGCTTCGTTCAGAAGTGGGGCATGGTCTCCGTGACGAGGGGTAGACGGTCTGTGCCGTGGTACATTCTGGGATAGAGGCTGCTGGCAGGCACCCAATCCCTGGGGAGAGAGAGCGCAGGCCGGCACGTGATTGGATGTTTTGACTCTTTGTGAATGAGTAGTTGTATTGATTGTCAAAATGTTCTATTACACAACATTTTATGGCGTGGCCTACCTAGAAATAGCTTTTTCTTTTGGAATCGTCTATTGTTGATCTGTAAGTGTAGTGAGAGTGGTATCTCTTAGACTGTATTGGTTTTCTTTATATAGGCTAGAAATACTCAGTCCCAGCATTCAAAGCCGGTTGAAATGATGTCATAAGAACAAGTTGGGGGTTATGTGCAAACCCCATGTTGACATGACCATAGTTTTCTGACATGTATTCTCTTCAGATGAACTGCTCTGAGTTCATTAACAAATGCCATCGGTCACTCACTACTATTGATTAAGCACTGCTCTCGTCCAGCTGTCAATTCATACAGCAAACATATGTCTCGCAGCCATGAACCAAATGCTGTGGGCCATTTCAACCAGATTACCACTGCTTCTGATGCCTGGACTTTTAGAATGGTAACGGAATCATTCATTGCAATAACCCGTCTCTTACCCATACAGAAGAACATAGAAAAGGGAGATTGCAGCCACCAATGAAGGATGGGAACATATGTATTTTCAGATTTAGTTTGTAATTCGAGTGTGTTCAGGGTTTTGGGTTCTCCCATAAATAAGGGCGACCTCATAAGCGTTCAACCCAAAGAGTCAGTATGTGAGTAACTCAAACCCTACATTTCATTGACACAATAATACTCTGACTATGTAAGTAGGGTTCTTCTGTATGGTTCACTGACTGGACTTCATAGGCTTCAGTCAGCTGTGGTGAGATGGTAGTCACTGGGCTAGTGGGTCGCCTCAACACCTCCCACATGTTGAATCTAATAACCTTGACTTTCAGCCAGCCATCACCAGCTGTGAGCAATGTAGACCGACACTCACACACACTCACACACACACACACGCACGCTTGGCAGTGTGTGTTGCCTCAGTGCTTCTGCAGAAATGCGCCTCTTCATTGTATCTCTCTTCCCAAGCAGTTGGATGCAGACGAGCCCCCAGAGAAAAGGGATGGCTACAGTACGCTGCAGATCTCTTGGGGGAATTCTCTCCCAGACCACTGCAAGGTAGTTGTCTCTGTGGTGGTGGAGAAGAAAGCGTCACTGCAACCCGCTTGTACATCGCCATGGAGACCCCATGTTGTGTGTGTGTTGGGGCTTTAGTAGTTGTCTTCATTGTGCTGATTCATTTTCTCAGAGCAAGCAGCATCTCTATGCGCATCATTCAAAGTCCCTCACTTCACAGACCACCTGAGCCCAATGCAACCATGTCAGGTTTCCCTTCAAATCCTAGATAGATCCTCCTCAGTGAGCTAAAGGAACAGTCCATGATCACCTCCATTTAGTTTCCCTCCTAAAATGAGCTGTTTTGATCAGTCAGTGGTCTGTAGAGTGGGGAAGGCGTGGTTCCATTCAGCTTCTATGTTGTCGTGTTTCATTTTGCCAAGCTGCATGGTACTAGCTGTACTTCTTACACAAGCTGTTGCTGTCCTAGCTCCGTCTCATTGTTTTCACGTGAACTTGGAAGCAAATTGTCTCACAGTATGTTGTTATCTCACAGTTTTAGCATAACACTCTCCGTAGTTAAATAACAGTCTTCGTAGTTATAACACTCTTTGTAGTTTTACACAGTAGAACTCCACTCTGTACTTTTCTATCTTATTGTACTCTATGTAGACTTAACATTGGAGATTAGTTCACTTATTATTGTGTTGTCATTCATAGTGAATCTTGTGTTTGTTTCTGTTATGAGCTGACCTTTGAGTTGTGTTTGTGTTCTGTGTTGTTGTCTCTCAGTGAAGGAATGGCACTCCCCACTGGGCCCATGATTGGTTTATGTTCTGTGTTGACCTCTGACCTCTTGTGAAGTCCATGTGAACCCTGTGATCTGATATGAAGTGTGAATTAGTGTGTATTCGCTGTTGACTGTGTTCTACCCTTCCTTGTCCCAGTCAACATGTTCCTGGTCCTGAGCTCAAACTACACAAAATAGATGATCTACCATCAAATTCATATTTGATTATTGTACAGAATAATGGATACCAATTTCAGTTTTTTAGAGCCCAATGAAAAAGCCATCACTTCAAATAAATACCTTTAAGAAATGTTATATATTAAAATGAAACATCTTTACTCCCGAGTCGCACAGTGGTCTAAGGCACTGCATCTCAGTGAAAGAGGCGTCACTACAGCTCTTGGTTTGAATCCAGGCTGAATTACATCCAGCTGTGTTTGGGAGTCCCAATTGTCCCAGCATTGTCCGGGTTTGGCCGGTGTAGGCCGTCATTGTAAATAAGAATTTGTTCTTAACTGACCCATAGAATACATTTTTAATGGAAGTTGATGGATCACAGGAGATGGGTTTCTGTCTGTACTACTTGTATCCTCAATGTCTGTAACTAGTGCTTGTTTAGTTTTGTCTCCAGCTCCAGTGTGATTGCTTTAAGCCAGGCTGAGCTGTGGTGTTGTGGTGTCTCCCTGTCAGACCTGTTACCATGGTGACATCCCTGTGTTCCTTAGTTCCTGTTCTGTCTCTACTGTACCTAGCACTAGAGGCAGGAGTTTTTCCTCCGCACATGACCGTACCATGAAAAACTCTGGGCCCTAGTTCAGGAAAATGGGTCAAGGTCAGGGTTAGGGTTAACCTTTGACTCTTGACCTCTCTGTGACCTCTATGATGACCCTATCGGTTGTGGTTGCAGGACGAGCTGTCGGACCTTGGCCCAAAGTCGGTCACTCCCATGTCCACCACGGCCTCGGACGTCGCCTTGGAGGGGGAGGGGCCAAGCAGTAAGAGCATGGAGTTGCTGGCGGCACTGGGGAACAGCTCAATATCAGTGGGTATGAAATGTTACTCACGATACTACAAGTCCTCACGACAAGTATTATAATGGTAGATGACAGAGAGATGTGTCTTTGTATCCATTCTTGATGATCTAATAGCACATAATGAAGGTCTCTTAGATTTGATTCTATTCCATATTATATGTGTCCTGTAGGTTTGCCAGAGAATGATGATAGCTCAGAGGTGCATGACATCATTGAGTCCACCCCTGAACTGGACATGGACCTCAGTGGATACAAAGCATCCAGGTAACCCCTACAAAACCATGACCATATAGTCAACTTGGGATAAATCCTCTCTTTCATTGACAAATTGAGACGACAATTTAGACCTTGAAATACATTGGGTTTTACTCCTGTACAATGTGCTAAATGCTAACTGCTAATCCCTCCACTATGTAGCACCCCGACCAAAGGAGGCATTGGCATTGAGAACATGGCGTTTGACCGCAACACAGACTCTCTGTTTGCGGAGCTGTCGTCTGCAGGCATAGGGGACGCCATCGGAGACGTGGACGAGGGGGCCGACCTGCTGGGTAAGCGAGGGAAGGACCTCTTTCCTATAGCAGCAAAACACCTCCAAGGATGTGTAGTGTTTAGGATTGTAGTAACATTGTTATAACACTAGTGACTCTATGGTAATGAAATATAACACCTTTAACGATATGTGGCTATTTTAGTAATGTTGTAGTAACATTGTAGTAACGTTATGATAATGAATTACAACACAAGGATCTGTTTCTAAATAAGCTATTCTGTAAGAACTAAATTAAGCCTGACACCTTCAAGAAATAGTATTCATTTTCCCCCAGCATTACAGCAACTTTTGGGAAGATTTATCTATTTTAAAAAATGGACGAACAAACTGTGTGACACTGTCAACTACAAAGTTCAACAATTGGATTCATTTAAAAGTGTATCTTTAGAATATGTCTCTTGACAGATGAAGTTAAACTAGTTTTGGAATGTCTTTTGACAGATGGAGTTGAACTAGTTTTGGGATGACTTGTATTAACCCCTTGTGAGTGTCTGAGTGTGTTGTTTACCCAGGTGACCTCCCTACGTGGTTCCTGCTTCTGTGTTCAATGCATGCTAACTCGTGAATTACTATAGTAGCAGGCCACTGAGTTAGACAATAAACTGACACTATTTTACTACATTCAACTCACTAATACACACTGGCTGTTGTACTGAAGTGAAATAACCATTGCTGTTAGGTAAAAACAAAGCTAAAGTGGATTTAGAAATTCTGCTTGTATAAGTTGAAAGTCATTCTCTGCTGTTAGCTCCATCAGTGTCTAACCCGCCTCTCTCTCTCCTCGTTGTGTCCTCTCATCTGGCTCTTGTCCCTAACCCCAGTGGAGTACTCTGGTGTGTATTATGACCTCAAAACCTCTCCGTTGTTATTTCTCCTCTGATATCTCTCTCTATGCCCTCAGAGAAAAACTCTATTCCAGGGATGGGTATCTGCAGTTGTGGGTGCAGGATTTTGCTCCACCCTAACACACCTGACTTAATTAAAGCAAACATGGTCTATATTGGAAAACCATGGCTAGTTTTTCAGGCTTTGTGAATCTGGTGTGTTTCAATGCTGGGCTGGAACAAAAGCCTGCCTGTATACACTGTGGCCCTTCAGGACCAGTTGCCCATCCCTGCTCTACATTTGGCCTGCTCTACATTCGGCCTCTCACCACCTCATATCTACAGCTCATTGCTCTACTACTACTGCCTTGACCTGCATTTGACCCCCGCTCCTCGCTAGCATTACAGTGGAAACAAAAGTTGATCACAAGATGAAACCAGACATATGAAAACTGTTAGAAGGGCTAAATGCATTTGGAAAATGTTTGTTCTTCATATAACTGCTTTGGTTATACTGATTTCTGTCTAACATGCACCATAAGCATGAAGAATAACTCATCGTACAGCTTTAATAACACAGTTTTTACTATACAGCTGAAATAGTTTTAGTCTGTGTGTTTGTTTTTATAGCTTCTCTAGCTTTCCCAACTGTCTCTCTACCCTAGAACTGTAACTCATTCCTTTCCCCACTAGCCTGTTAGGAGTACCCTAGCTCTCATTCCTTTCCCCACTAGCCTGTTAGGAGTACCCTAGCTCTCATTCCTTTCCCCACTAGCCTGTTAGGAGTACCCTAGCTCTCATTCCTTTCCCCACTAGCCTGTTAGGAGTACCCTAGCTCTCATTCCTTTCCCCACTAGTCTGTTAGGAGTACCCTAGCTCTCATTCCTTTCCCCACTAGTCTGTTAGGAGTACCCTAGCTCTCATTCCTTTCCCCTAGCCTGTTAGAGTACACTAGCTCTCATTCCTTTCCCCACTAGCCTGTTAGGAGTACCCTACCCTAGCTCTCATTCCTTTCCCCACTAGCCTGTTAGGAGTACCCTAGCTCTCATTCCTTTCCCCACTAGCCTGTTAGGAGTACCCTAGCTCTCATTCCTTTCCCCACTAGCCTGTTATTCCTTTCCCCACTAGCCTGTTAGTACCCTAGCTCTCATTCCTTTCCCCACTAGCCTGTTTAGGAGTACCCTAGCTCTCATTCCTTTCCCCACTAGCCTGTTAGGAGTACCCTAGCTCTCATTCCTTTCCCCACTAGCCTGTTAGGAGCTCTACCCTAGCTCTCATTCCTTTCCCCTGTTAGGACTAGCCTGTTAGGAGTACCCTAGCTCTCATTCCTTTCCCCACTAGCCTGTTAGGAGTACCCTAGCTCTCATTCCTTTCCCCACTAGCCTGTTAGGAGTACCCCCACTAGCTCTCATTCCTTTCCCCACTAGCCTGTTAGGAGTACCCTAGCTCTCATTCCTTTCCCCACTAGCCTGTTAGAGTACCCTAGCTCTCATTCCTTTCCCCACTAGCCTGTTAGGAGTACCTAGCTCTCATTCCTTTCCCTTTCCTACTAGCTGTTAGAGTACCCTAGCTCTCATTCCTTTCCCCACTAGCCTGTTAGGAGTACCCTAGCTCTCATTCCTTTCCCCACTAGCCTGTTAGGAGTACCCTAGCTCTCATTCCTCCGTTGTGTTTCTCATACATACCTCATGTCTCACTCTCTCCACCTCTCTCTCGTTTTCTTGCCTGACTTGGATTGCATGGTTTTCTCAGACCTTAGCTTGCTCGGTAAGACCTCACCTGCTCGCTCCATCCTACTCTGTTGCGACATGTAACATGTTCTGTGTGGTGGCTGTTGGGGTTGTCCCTGTTTTGTTCTTCTTAGAAATATCTCACTATGAGGTATTTAACACCCTGAATGGACTGATTCTTTATTATATCTATATGAATATTAAAGTCAGTCAATGTGACGATGTGTTCATCCATTGAAGTAAATGCACCTCCATAAATATTGATTTATTTTGGATGAAGATTTTAAAAACATAGTTGATTAAGAACTATTTGATACATAATAGAATCTATCCAGGCCTTCTACACATGCTGTTCTATAAACTCCAGTTGTATGAACACAAAGCAGAAAACGAGGTCATTTCTCCCCTGGCTGGTGTTGCTCCTTGTTTACAGGTATGGGTCGTGAGGTTGAGAACCTGATCACGGAGAACACACAACTAATGGAGACAAAGTAAGAAAAACACACTGAGATGGGTGTAGTTTTAGATTTATTTGACGTTTATACTCAACAAAAATATAAACGCAACATGCAACAATTTCAAGGATTTGATTTACAGTTCCATAAATTCATTAGGTCCTAATCTATGGATTTCACATGACTGGGACTACAGAAATGCATCCGTTGGTCACAGATACCTTAAAGGAAATGTAGGGTTGTAGATCAGAAAACCAGTCAGGATCTGGTGTGACCACCATTTGCCTCATGCAGCGTGACACATCTCCTTCACATAAAGCTGATCAGGCTGTTGATTGTGGCCTGGGGAATGTTGTCCCACTCTTCAATCTGATTCTTTATTATATCTATATGTATCTGCGAAGTTTCTGGATATTGGCGAACTGGAACATGCTGTCCTACACATCGATCTAGAGCATCCCAAACATGCTCAAGGGGTCTGGTGAGTATGCAGGCCATAGAAGAACTGGGACGTTTTCAGCTTCCAGGAATTGTGTACAGATCCTTGAGACACGGGGCCGTGCATTATCATGCTGGAACGTGAGGTGATGGCGGCAGATGAATGGCACGACAATGGGACTCAATATCTCATCATGTTATCTGCCCATACCATAACCCCACCGCCACCGTGGAGCACTCTGTTCACAACGTCGACATCAGCAAACCGCTCGCCCACGCGACGCCATACACATGGTCTGCGGCTGTGAGGCCAGTTGGCTGTACTGCAAAATTCTCTAAAACAACGCTGGAGGTGGCTTATGGTAGAGAAATGAACATGAAATTCTCTGGCAACAGCTCTGGTGGACATTCCTGTAGTCAGCGTGGCAATTGCACGCTCCCTCAATTTGAGACATCTATGGCATTGTGTTGTGTGACAAAAAATTACATTTTAGAGTGGCCTTTTATTGTCCCCACCACAAGGTGTGTAATCAGCTTATTGAAATGCCACACCTGTCAGGTGGATGGATAATCTTGGCAAAGGAGAAATGCTCACTAACAGGGATGTAAACAAATTTCAGCACAAACATTTTAGAGAAGGAAGCTTTTTGTTTCTGGGATCTTTTATTTCAGCTCATGAAACATGGGACTAACACTTTACATGTTGCATTTATATTTTTGTTTAATGTATACCCCCCAAAGTTATTAAAATGTTATTAGTCTTTTAAACTGGTCTAAAGTCTATTCCCTATTTAGATGTATTTAGCTTTGTAGATCCCACTATACCGGACTATATACTGGAAGCACAACATAACACAAACAGCTTGCATGCAGTGTTGTAAGGTGTCACATTCATTCCTTTCCCCCCTTGTTTCCTGTAGGAACGCTCTGAATGTGGTGAAGAATGACCTGATAGCGCGGGTGGATGAGCTGTCGTGTGAGAAGGATGTGTTGCAGGGGGAACTAGACGCTGTGACACAGACCAGGAAAAACCTGGAGGAGAAGAACAGAGAGCTGGAGGACGAGCTCAAGAAGTGGGTGAATAACAACAACAACACACACTACACACAACTGATCATGTAAGTTCTACACCCTGTTGTATTCAGGGCATGTGACAAATCAGATTTGATTTGACAACAGCAACACACCATATTAATATGGCCACCCCAATTATAAGACTGTTTTTAGGGAAGTCACCAAGAGTAAACTGTCAACATGAACACATGGCATAGCATATTGTTGATGAACCTGATTGAACCAATTCTTCTGTTTTTCCAGAGTGCGTGTGGAGATGGAGGAGGTGAAAGGGAAGCCAAACGAGGAAGAGGATGTGAGTGCCTCTTACCATATGTATAACATTGTCCTGTATAATGTGACTGTACCTCTTCATGTCCTATAGTGGTGCCCTTTTCTATATTGTAATCACTGTTAAATGTATATTTTTATGATATTGCTGCAAAATGTACCTTCCTTAAAATTCAGCTTGTTACTGTGATTGGTGCGTTGTATGTCCGACCAATTCAAAACACCCTCTCTCTCTGGTGTTCCAGAGTGACGTTCCTACAGCCCAGAGGAAGAGGTTCACCAGGGTAGAGATGGCTAGAGTCCTCATGGAGAGGAACCAGTACAAGGAGAGACTGATGGAATTACAGGAGGCTGTTAGGTGGACAGAGATGATCAGGTGAGGAGGAGGAGAGGAGAGAGTAGGATTGAAGGGAATCGAATTGAGCCAGTATACAATGCAATCCCTCAGCTAATCATGTATTTTTAAACAATATTTCCAATTAAACAATTTGGTCAATTATATCTCCACATTTTAAGAGGACTTTCCTCTTAATCTGAATGCTAGACTTGAAACTAGGCCACTGCCATACACTTGAGTCAGTGGCGGTCGGTGCCATTTAAGATCAGGGAGGACAATTTTTAATGAGCATGGCCTTATTTCTATTACAGCATATTGGATAAATGTCATTCACATTCCCCATTTTTTCCCGCTTGCTTCCGTTTAAGATTTGTTTTTCAACAGAATCGGCAGAATGAATACACCCCTGATCACCTGCCAACACAGTTTGCTTTCATAGAAGCCACATACAAACAGCATAATCACTTTGCTTGTTGTATGATTCCTTCTCACATCCACGTTCTCTCCTCGTCTCACCTTTTCCCTTCGCTTGTGGACTTCATTGCACAACACAACAGCTGTCTGTGCCCAGGCGCAAATTATCGCTAACCACTACACCAAGCCTACATTGTTGTCACCATGTTAGCTAATGTCATAGTCAACATATCTACCAGAACTAATGTGTTAGTAAACCTGCTACAATCATGCATTACGGTGTACAGCCAGTAAGCAGTTTAGCAGTTACACTGGTGAGCCCCGTGGCAATACATTTATTAATACAAAAGCTTACCTTGACATGAAAGAGTTCCAATGTTGGATAGCCATAGCCTGCCAGCTAACGAGAGAGAGAGGCTCAATATATATATATATATATTTTTGTTGTTCTAGAATCAGATACCTACATGAAGGAATAGGCAAAGGACTATGGATACAACATATGAATCTTTTCTCCAGTTATTTCCATGGCCTCTGCTATAGTAATATGCAGCAGTTGCTTTATAACTGGTTCCCAGAGTGACGTCAAAGTTCATTGTTTCAGAACACCAAACTTCCAGAATGTTCAAAAGTAAATAAACATTTTTGGAGATCAAATGTTAATACATAGAATGAAACATAATACTATGTTGCCTAGTGAAGGGTTTCGTTCTCCACAACCCCTTTCATACACACTCTTTAAGCTGCACTCTGAGACTCCACTCTGAAAGCATCCGTCTGCTCTATCCTTGCTCTACCAATTGAAATGAATGAGTTGAAGGGATAGTTCAGGGAAATGACATAGTTATCTAAATATCTCTTTACTGAAGAAGGCTTTTTATGGACAAGGAGTGACTGCAATCAACACTTTGGTTTGGTTAAACTAACCAATGTCGTAAGTAATTGTGCTGAACAGTCCCTTTAACATGATGCCATGTTGTGTTGTCTTACCAGAGCCTCCAGAGAAAACCCTTCCCTTACTGAGAAGAAGAAATCCAGCATCTGGCAATTGTAAGCAGTCTCCTTCAATGACTACCTGTACGAAATAACTCATAGGAATTATATACATTTCTGATATGATGTATTCAACACTATCAACATGATGTCATATGCTAACATTCTGGAAATTCCATCCCTGTTTTCTTTCTTTTTGGATGTGCTATTAAATGTTCAGTCTTAGGTAAATGTTTTAAACATCATAGCCATCCCTCTCTTTCCCCTTGGTACAGTAACTACAGTCTAGCCATGGGTTTAAATACTATTTCAAATCCTTTCAAATACTTTAGCTTTGCTTGATTGAGCTTGCCTATTGCAACGGAACCAATAGAAAATTCCCAACTGCGTATATCTCACCCACCCGGCAGTCCATGCAGGCTAAAGAAAACGTTCAAAGTATTTGAAGGATTTTAAATAGTATTTGAACCCAGGTCTGCTACAGTCCCCTGAACAATAGACATATCCTGGATGTGTACTACTCTTCATGTTTTCCATCCAATCCACAAACAAATCAGTCCAATGTGATTCTCTTGCCCCCCCCCCCCCCCGCCTGCCCCTGTTGCCTTATGTTGTCCTGCTAGTCTGCTTAAAGACTGCTGAGAGGGAGAGGTCTATGTCAGCTGATTATACCTCCTTCATGTCCTCTCAGAAGTTGTATTTGTTTACAGGAAAATGTATGGACAAGTGCTTCGTTCTGCAATAGGCCTATAACCTGTTGTAGTGCAGAGATTTACATATGTCCAACTCTTTATTAATGCGCATTCTTGTAAGATCTACTGTCCATTACAGTATGATGTGTAGACATATGAAGAAAATAATGAACAATATAATTGCATGCTTCTTTTGATCAACTGACAGAGATGTCCTCCTTCATCCCTGTGAGTTTTACTGTGATTAACTGTCTTAACATGGGGCTCTTTCCTCTTACTGTGGAACTCATTGTAAACACGTTATGCAGTCTATTGAAATCTATCTGCTTGATTACCATCTGTCCCACACTATCAGATTGCTATCTGCTATCGACATTCAGATAACATATGCCAAAACGTATATACAAACACAGAAATACACAGGTGTAGGTGTCCTAATATACAGTACTAGTGTACTGTATGTAAGCTTATAATTCTATATATTAATATGTATAATATGTATGAGTTAAGGGGCCACGAGTGGTATTGTGATGTGTGGGCCTTGGCTTTGTTAATCAACGTTCCCAAATCCCCAGCATGCTTCACTTCACTATACTTGAGATGATGGTGGTGGTGGTGGGTGACAGTTTACTGTTGGTTGGTGGTTGACCCCCGGCCTTGCTCCTCCCTATACCAAACCCCCTCCCCCTTCGCATCCCTATTGTTTCTCTCTCCCCCGCAGTTTCAGCCGCCTCTTTAGCCCCTCCTCCTCCAGCACGGCAGTGATGAAGAAGGCGGAGTCCCAGGGGAGGGAGGTGAAGTACACGCCCCCTGCAGGAGGGGGAATGAAGAAGAGGAGCAGCACCTTCTCCCAGTTCCCCACCGAGAAGTCCAAGACCTTCGACTTCCTCAACGAGGAGTGAGTAGTGACACAGCACTCATTCTGTCATGTGTTAGTACTGTTGTAGCTCTCCTTATTCCTCTCTTGACCTCTGCCATGATGAGCTATGGTCATTCACTCCATGTATTACACAGCACTTATAATAGAATCATGGATATGTGGTCAACTACTTATGATGGTTAGAACTGTTCATGACCTGTTCTATTTTAGAACTCTTCATAACCTGTTCTATTTTAGAACTCTTCATAACCTGTTCTATTTTAGAACTCTTCATAACCTGTTCTATTTTAGAACTGTTCACAACCTGTTCTATTTTAGAACTGTTCACAACCTGTTCTATTTTAGAACTCTTCATAACCTGTTCTATTTTAGAACTCTTCATAACCTGTTCTATTTTAGAACTGTTCACAACCTGTTCTATTTTAGAACTGTTCACAACCTGTTCTATTTTAGAACTCTTCATAACCTGTTCTATTTTAGAACTCTTCATAACCTGTTCTATTTTAGAACTCTTCATAACCTGTTCTATTTAAGAACTGATCATAACCTGTTCTATTTTAGAACTCTTCATAACCTGTTCTGTTTTAGAACTGTTCACAACCTGTTCTATTTTAGAACTGTTCACAACCTGTTCTATTTTAGAACTCTTCATAACCTGTTCTATTTTAGAACTCTTCATAACATGTTCTATTTTAGAACTGTTCACAACCTGTTCTATTTTAGAACTGTTCACAACCTGTTCTATTTTAGAACTCTTCATAACCTGTTCTATTTTAGAACTCTTCATAACCATGCTACACAAACGTTCATATACTCCTAGGGCTTGTTTCTCATGACCCATATTGGGCATATTTCTGGACCTCAAAGCTTTTTCATTGGAGAATCTCATTTGACAGTGCTTTCTAGTCCAGGATTCAGCAAACCAGCCCATAATGTAATTTTTTGTAATGAAATTCCCTTTTTGTCCTGTCTCCCTGTCAGAATGGACCCGTGCGCCTCTCCGTCCCGTAGGGAGCAAAAGAGGGCCCAGTACAGACAGGTCAAAGCTCACATGCAGAAGGAGGATGGACAGGTACAGGCCCACGGATGGAGTCTACCCAGCAAATCTAAGGTAGGAGATGAGGGGATGGGAGGGAGAGAGAGAGGGAGAGAGTTTGCAATAATAACCATATCCAAGTTTTTATTTTTTATATGACATCTTGTGTGTCCTTTCAGGTAGTGAACGGGGGCCCAACAGAGAACAAAGAGAAGAATCTACCTGTGCCAGTCTACCTGAGGCCCCTGGACCAGAAAGATGCTTCTATGAAGGTGAGCACAGCACACACTGTGATTAAGTTAACTTCATTTTGATCTGTGAAAACATACATTACAATTGTGCACAATGCAACATTTGAATACCAAGTTGTGATACACAAGTATAATACATGTTTTGCAATGGAGGCTGCTGAGGGGAGGATGGCTCATAATAATGGCTGGAATGGAGCAAATGGAATGGCATCAAACACATGGAAACTTTGTGTTTGATGTTGTTGATACCTTTCCACTCATTCCGCTCCAGCCTTTACCACGTTCCCGTCCTCCCTAATTAAGGTGCCACTAACCTCCTGTGGTGTATTGAGCTTTTTTAAATGAAATTTCTATACATTTGACGTAGTTGGATTGATTGATTGATTGATTGATTGATATGTCTGCAGCTGTGGTGTGCTGCGGGTGTGAACCTGTCAGGAGGGAAGATCAGAGAGGGAGGGTCCATGTTGGAAGGACAGAGCAGGAAGGGCTCTGTGAGCAGCCTGGACCATTTAGAGACAGAGAACAAGGTAAGGGGAGGTGTTTTGAGCATGTTGGTCAAGGGGGGTGTACCCGTATCTTAAGCACCTTGACGTAAGGAGGGTGTCTTATCAGGATCACAGGACAGTTTATGGAAACTTCTGACTGTTTTAGAGAGCTTGTATATCAGTCAACAAAAGTACTGTATGCTGGAACTTTATACAATATAAGTGTGTTTAAAACAGTTTAATACTGTTTTTGAGAGCTTGTACTGTAAATGACTGGAGAAAGAAGACTGGATGGTAATACATACAGACACAAGTTAAAGCTCTCATATTTACTGGCCTCAAGCCATCATGACAGGCCTCAGTCAAGTCAACATGGTTAGCCCTTATACATACTAGTCCTGGTATAATGGAGCTCATGAGCAGTCTGTCCTGTCCTTGCTCATGACTAGCCTGTCCTGTCCTTGCTTATGATCAGTCTGTCCTGTCCTTGCTCATGATCAGTCTGTCCTGTCCTTGCTCATGATCAGTCTGTCCTGTCCTTGCTCATGATCAGTCTGTCCTGTCCTTGATCAGTCTGTCCTGATCATGATCAGCCTGTCCTGTCCTTGCTCATGATCAGTCTGTCCTGTCCTTGCTCATGATCAGTCTGTCCTGTCCTTACTCATGATCAGCCTGTCCTGTCCTTGCTCATGATCAGCCTGTCCTGTCCTTGCTCATGATCAGTCTATCCTGTCCTTGCTCATGATCAGCCTGTCCTGTCCTTGCTCATGATCCCTGTCCTGTCCTTGCTCATGATCAGTCTATCCTGTCCTTGCTCATGATCAGTCTATCCTGTCCTCTCATGATCAGCCTGTCCTGTCCTGTCCTTGCTCATGATCAGTCTATCCTGTCCTTGCTCATGATCAGCCTGTCCTGTCCTTGCTCATGATCAGCCTGTCCTGTCCTTGCTCATGATCAGTCTATCCTGTCCTTGCTCATGATCAGTCTATCCTGTCCTTGCTCATGATCAGCCTGTCCTGTCCTTGCTCATGATCAGCCTGTCCTGTCCTTGCTTCAGGAGCAGGAGAAAGGTGACCAGGAGAAGGAGAAGGAGCTGCGCCTGCAGGATGAGATGTCCTGCAGGGTGTGGATCTGTACCAGTACCCACTCCTCTACTAAAGTCATGGTGCTGGAGGCCAACCAGCCCTCTGACCTGCTGGACAGCTTCTACGCCTGCAACTCACACGTCCTCTGCATCGCCAGCATACCAGGTGTGTGTGTGATGTTTGTGTGTAGTTTGTGTGTGTATGTTTGTGTACAGTTTATGAGGAATTTATAGTATTAAAATTCCTCATAATGTCTCAAGATGGGTCTGTATATGTCAGTGTTGGCTGGTGTTACATTCAATCAGATGAAGGGGTCATTGTAATGTCTGAATGGAATGAATAAAGCGCTACTGAGTGTGTTTTCACATGTCTGTTTCTTAGGTGTGTTGGAGACAGACTACCCTGCAGGGGAGGAGCTACCTGTACCCCAGGACCTGGAGTCCGGGCCAGTTGATGGCGTGTCATTGACAGGCAGCGTGGCCAGTCTGGGCTCCGCGGGCAGCGACGGCGCCTTGGCAACGGAAGGGACCACCGCCGTCCTCCAGATGGCCGGGGCAGGGCTCAATGACCTCCCGGCCCAGCACAGCTCAGGTAACACAGACACAGGAACTGACCGCGGTTCAGGACATTATAGCAGTGGTCACCTCCATCACTAGTCCTGGAGAGATACAGGGTTTGAAGGCATTAGTTCCTGCCCAGAACTATACCATTTCATTCAACCAGGAGTAGTTGAATGAGGGGTTTTAGTGTTGGCATTTTCACACTTTCACACACATTAAAACGGGGTATGCCCTGGGTTCTACCCTGAATGATCCATTTTGTATCTAATGCATACTTACTGTAATATTTTCTCTCTACATATTCCCCCTACCTCCACCCAACAGTGGATCTGTCCAGAGAGCCCAGTCCTGCAGAGGATGGGGTCCCCACGGCGGAAGAGGCCACAGAGGCTACAGAGGAGGGGGAGGAGAACCAGGGGCTGGTTGTCAGTCAGCCAGGCATCTACACAGAACACGTGTTCACAGACCCTCTGGGAGCCGGCCACCATGAGTCCTCCACTGCAGACACACAGAGGTGAGACTTTCTGACCTAGTACTAGTTAGTAGTGACCTGACCAGGGAGAACTCTGATCCCTTGTTTAAGGCACTGGGTTTTATACATGAGTGATTAATGTGTGTTTGATACACTAAAGCTCACCAGCCCTGTTCTTTCCCTCTGTCTCCCAGGGACCAGGAGGGGTGGGTGAGGCGTCTCTTCCCGACGACATGCTCCCTGCTGGGGAGGACATCCAGAGGATGAGCAGCGCCCTGCCCACCATGTGGCTGGGGGCCCAGAACGGATGGTGAGGACAAGGGGCCACTAGGGCCACACAGAAATAAATGAGTATGGAATATATAGTAGAATCTCTTTGGTCAAGAAAATAAAAATGCATTATACATTTTTTGTAATTTCTCTGTTTATGCACCCTGATCCATATAATTATCTTTAGAAAATCATCACCATTTATTTGGGGATTGTGTTTTTTAATCTTTGTCTCCTCTCTTGTCTCCTCCCTCTCTAGTTTGTATGTGCACTCGTCTGTGGCTCGGTGGAGGAAGTGTCTCCACGCCATCAAGCTAAAGGACTCCATCCTCAACATAGTGTGAGTACTCTGAGGACTCTTTTCCAACAGTCTTGAAGGAGTTCCCACAAATGCTGAACACTTGTTGGCTGCTTTTCCTTCACTGCAGTCCAACTCATCAGAAACCATCTCAATTGGGTTGAGGTCAGGTGATTGTGGAGGCCAGGTCATCTGATACAGCACTCCATCACTCTCCTTCTTGGTCAAGTAGCCCTTACACAGTCTGGAGGTGTGTTTAGGGTCATTGTCCTGCTGAAAAACAAATGATAGTCCCACTAAGAACAAACCAGATGGGATGGAGTATCTTCTGTGGTAGCCATGGGTTCCTCCTCCATGCTTCACGGAACTACACACGCGGTGATCATCCGTTCACCTACTCTGCGTCTCACAAAAACACAGCAGTTGGAACCAAAAATCTGAAATTTGGACTCATCAGACCAAAGGACAGATTTCCACCGGTCTAATGTCCTTGGCACTTGTTTCTTGGCTCAAACAAGTCTCTTCTTCTTATTGGTGTCTTTGAGTAGTGGTTTCTTTGCAGCAATTCGGCCAATTCACACAGTCATTTTACGATAATGCATTTTACTATAATGAACTTGTCATCTGCAGCAGAGGTAACTCTGGGTCTTCCTTTCCTGTGGCGGTCCTCATAAGAGCCATTTCATCATAGTGCTTGGTGTTTGTTGAGACTGTTTAGTTAGTTTTGATGTCTTAACTATTATTCTACGTAGAAAATGGTACAATTAAAGAATGAGTAGGTGTGTCCAAACTTTTGACTGATACTGTACATGATTGATATGATTTATTGATTATTTCACACACAAAGGTTCCCAAAGAGAGACAGACAGTACTTGTACTGAGTATTCAGGCCATGTATATCTCACCAGACATGTCTTGTAGTGAGTATTCAGGCCATGTATATCTCACCAGACATGTCTTGTAGTGAGTATTCAGGCCATGTATATCTCACCAGACATGTCTTGTAGTGAGTATTCAGGCCATATATATCTCACCAGACATGTCTTGTAGTGAGTATTCAGGCCATGTATATCTCACCAGACATGTCTTGTAGTGATGTATTCAGGCCATGTATATCTCCATGTATATCCATGTCTTGTAGACATGTCTATGTGTTCAGGCCATGTCTCTGTCTGCAGGCATGTGAGAGGAAGAGTCCTGGTTGCCTTGGCTGATGGCACGTTGGCTATATTCCACAGAGGCCTGGGTAAGGATGCATTGATTCAAGCCATATTGTGATGCAGGTTCGCGTTTTTGTAATGAATCTTCTAGCTGGCCCAGCCACAAAGTAATACAAAATTAATTTAACCTCACCATAACCACACTGCTAACCCTAATGCCTAACCCTAACCTTAAATTAAGACTCAAAAGCAAATGTGTGTTTATATGAATTTTTACAATATAGACAATTGTGACTTTACAGCTGGCTTATCTAGCGGAAATCACACAGTTCTGCCTCCAGGACCAGACTCTAATAAACGTTAACCTGCTTTTGTGATGTTCCCTGGAGTAAAACGGCTTGGCAGCCATTTTGTGTCACAAGCATATCATTTGTGTGTGTTTCTCCCTATGCAGAGGGACAGTGGGATCTGACCAACTACCACCTACTAGACCTGGGCCGGCCGCACCACTCCATCCGCTGTATGACAGTGGTGCATGACAAGGTGTGGTGTGGCTACAGGAACAAGATCTACGTCATCCAACCCAAGGCCATGAGGATAGAGGTACATCATCTGACGTGGTTTATACTGGAAACCTTCTGATGGTAGAAGGGGGGACAGTGTAAAGTGATTTGTGTTTCAGAAAAGTGCTAGATAAATGGGAATCCTTATGACTTTCCCCACAGCTGTTAGAAGTCTTTTCAAAACACCCAAAAGGAAGTTTCACAAAATGACACTAAAGTTATTGTATAATCTCCCTTTTGGTTTGAAGATGTTTTGTTGTTCTAATTGTCGTAGTTCTACTTTTAAGACTTTCATCCATGAAATTGATAAAGGCCCTTTGGTGACTTATTCCACATAGGTTAGAATAACTCCAGCCCACTTTGTCCTTTTTATTCCACATAGGTTAGAATAACTCCAGCCCACTTTGTCCTTTTATTCCACATAGGTTAGAATAACTCCAGCCCACTTTGTCCTTTTTATTCCACATAGGTTAGAATAACTCCAGCCCACTTTGTCCTTTTTATTCCACATAGGTTAGAATAACTCCAGCCCACTTTGTCCTTTTTATTCCACATAGGTTAGAATAACTCCAGCCCACTTTGCCCACTTGTCCTTTTTATTCCACATAGGTTAAAATAACTCCAGCCCACTTTGTCCTTTTTATTCCACATAGGTTAGAATAACTCCAGCCCACTTTGTCCTTTGAGATCTCATTGTCTTGTGTTTCTTGTGATCTAACACTTGTGTATTCTCTCAACAGTACAACCACAATCAAATAGAATATACACTGTATATCGGCCCATGATGTCTGTGCAATATCTGATAGTGATATAGTGTGGTTTAACATGGTCATAATGCTACCTTCTCTATTTCCTCCTGTGTAGAAGTTGTTTGACGCCCACCCCCGGAAGGAGAGTCAGGTGCGTCAGCTGGCCTGGGTGGGAGATGGGATCTGGGTATCCATCCGCCTGGACTCCACCCTCAGACTGTTCCACGCCCACACCTACCAGCACCTCCAGGACGTCGACATAGAGCCCTACGTCTCCAAGATGCTGGGTACTGTACATTGACTCACTGTTTAAATCAATACAACTTTATTGGCATGAAGTATTGACATTGACAAAGCAGAGGTGTTTTAGGATGATAGATGAAAAATGACTTTGTTTCAATAGAATGCATGGGGAATACGTGAATGATTGTGCTTAGGACTGTTGCGGTTACTGTATTACCACCACACCGGCGTCATGAGTCATGACCTCAGTCAAATTCCACATGACCGTTGATTCACAGTAATCTTCTCTCATGCACTCTGGACATGCGTTGGTACAGTAGCACCCAACTCGCTAACGACCATCCGGTCGCTAATGGTCCGGTACTCAGGGCTCTATTGTCCCTCTAACCACTCTGCCATCAATGCAAATGAAATCGAAAAACACATCAAACACATCATCAAAACAGTACCATGCTTATATATGTTGTCTTGCCCATTCACCCTCTGAATGGCACACAAACACAATCCATGTCTCAATTGTCTCAAGGCTTAAAAATCCTTCCTTAACCTGTCTCTTCCACTTCGTCTACGCTGATTGAAGTGGATTTAACATGAATAATGGATCATAGATTTCACCTGGATTCACCTGGTCAGTCTGTCATGGGAAGTGTTTTGTACACTCAGTGTACATTGTTACCCTGTAACACTGTCAATTTAGCATGAGTTTAATCAGTGTTATGACCCTGTCCTCTCTTCTCTCCCCTTCTCTAGGTACGGGTAAACTGGGCTTCTCCTTCGTCAGGATCACAGCCCTCATGATATCCTGTAGCCGTCTGTGGGTCGGAACAGGAAATGGTGTCATCATCTCCATCCCGCTGTCAGAAGGTACGTCCATACCAGCTCCATCTCAGTCATCTAAGATGGCCTCCTCTCCTCACCTTCCTCAATCATTGTTCCTTGCCCCTTGAAAATGTTCATGTCCCTCAAAAGACCATGTTTTATAACAACGTAATGATCAACAAATATTTTTCAAGCCACTGTATAAAGTTGTTGGATGGTGAAAAGGTTTATCTACTTTAACTTGGCCCATTCATTCACGCAGGTTGATGTTTATTGAGCGATTTCCACTTGATGAGCCAGCTGCAAAGTCAAATTTGGCTATATTGTACAAAGACATCAGAAATGAGCTTTTTGGTCTTAATTGAAAGTTAGGCATATGGTTAGCAGTGTGGTTACAGTTAGGGTTTAATGTCTGTGGCTGTACCAGCTAGTGGCTATCCTGCTGAGCTGCCTCAGTACATGAGTCATCCCAATAAATACCAACCTGCTTAATTAACACTCATACAGTGAATGAAACAGCTCCAATTAGCTGTCTGTAAAGGAGAGAGTGGGTATTTATAGACTCTCTACTCCTCCGCTGCCCCATATATCCCTCCTCCTCTCCTCCCTCTATCACTGAAGCTATAGGTCCTCCTCAGCATGGAGTCTTACTGAGGGGCCTCGGGGGTGAGTCTCCATCACACAGCAAAGCTTAACCAGACTTTCTTTACTACTCTGTTTCTGTCCCTCTATCCCTCTTTCCTGCTGTCTTGCCCTTTCTATCTCTAGTGATTCTATTTCTATTCCTAGTCCTAGTCCTGGTTTGTGCTCTTTGGTCAGTTCTGGTCTCTCCTCCCTGTTGTTGCTGATCCTAGTAGTGGGTCTCTGGTCTCTCCCTGCCTGTTGTTTCTGATCCTAGTAGTGGGTCTCTGGTCTCTCCCTGCTTGTTGTTTCTGATCCTAGTAGTGGGTCTCTGGTCTCTCCCTGCCTGTTGTTTCTGATCCTAGTAGTGGGTCTCTGGTCTCTCTGGTCTCTCCCTGCTTGTTGTTTCTGATCCTAGTAGTGGGTCTCTGGTCTCTCCCTGCCTGTTGTTTCTGATCCTAGTAGTGGGTCTCTGGTCTCTCCCTGCCTGTTGTTTCTGATCCTAGTAGTGGGTCTCTGGTCTCTCCCTGCCTGTTGTTTCTGATCCTAGTAGTGGGTCTCTGGTCTCTCCCTGCCTGTTGTTTCTGATCCTAGTAGTGGGTCTCTGGTCTCTCCCTGCCTGTTGTTTCTGATCCTAGTAGTGGGTCTCTGGTCTCTCCCTGCTTGTTGTTTCTGATCCTAGTAGTGGGTCTCTGGTCTCTCCCTGCCTGTTGTTTCTGATCCTAGTAGTGGGTCTCTGGTCTCTCCCTGCTTGTTGTTTCTGATCCTAGTAGTGGGTCTCTGCTCTCCCTGCTTGTTGTTTCTGATCCTAGTAGTGGGTCTCTGGTCTCTCCCTGCTTGTTGTTGCTGATCCTAGTAGTGGGTCTCTGGTCTCTCCCTGCCTGTTGTTTCTGATCCTAGTAGTGGGTCTCTGGTCTCTCCCTGCCTGTTGTTTCTGATCCTAGTAGTGGGTCTCTGGTCTCTCCCTGCTTGTTGTTTCTGATCCTAGTAGTGGGTCTCTGGTCTCTCCCTGCTTGTTGTTTCTGATCCTAGTAGTGGGTCTCTGGTCTCTCTCTGCCTGTTGTTTCTGATCCTAGTAGTGGGTCTCTGGTCTCTCCCTGCCTGTTGTTTCTGATCCTAGTAGTGGGTCTCTGGTCTCTCCCTGCCTGTTGTTTCTGATCCTAGTAGTGGGTCTCTGGTCTCTCCCTGCCTGTTGTTTCTGATCCTAGTAGTGGGTCTCTGGTCTCTCCCTGCTTGTTGTTTCTGATCCTAGTAGTGGGTCTCTGGTCTCTCCCTGCCTGTTGTTTCTGATCCTAGTAGTGGGTCTCTGGTCTCTCTGGTCTCTCCCTGCTTGTTGTTTCTGATCCTAGTAGTGGGTCTCTGGTCTCTCCCTCCCTGCTTGTTGTTTCTGATCCTAGTAGTGGGTCTCTGGTCTCTCCCTGCCTGTTGTTTCTGATCCTAGTAGTGGGTCTCTGGTCTCTCCCTGCCTGTTGTTTCTGATCCTAGTAGTGGGTCTCTGGTCTCTCCCTGCCTGTTGTTTCTGATCCTAGTAGTGGGTCTCTGGTCTCTCCCTGCTTGTTGTTTCTGATCCTAGTAGTGGGTCTCTGGTCTCTCCCTGCCTGTTGTTTCTGATCCTAGTAGTGGGTCTCTGGTCTCTCCCTGCCTGTTGTTTCTGATCCTAGTAGTGGGTCTCTGGTCTCTCCTGCCTGTTGTTTCTGATCCTAGTAGTGGGTCTCTGGTCTCTCCCTGCCTGTTGTTTCTGATCCTAGTAGTGGGTCTCTGGTCTCTCCTGCCTGTTGTTTCTGATCCTAGTAGTGGGTCTCTGGTCTCTCCCTGCCTGTTGTTTCTGAACCTAGTAGTGGGTCTCTGGTCTCTCCCTGCCTGTTGTTTCTGATCCTAGTAGTGGGTCTCTGGTCTCTCCCTGCCTGTTGTTTCTGATCCTAGTAGTGGGTCTCTGGTCTCTCCCTGCTTGTTGTTTCTGATCCTAGTAGTGGGTCTCTGGTCTCTCCCTGCCTGTTGTTTCTGATCCTAGTAGTGGGTCTCTGGTCTCTCTGGTCTCTCCCTGCTTGTTGTTTCTGATCCTAGTAGTGGGTCTCTGGTCTCTCCCTGCTTGTTGTTTCTGATCCTAGTAGTGGGTCTCTGGTCTCTCCCTGCCTGTTGTTTCTGATCCTAGTAGTGGGTCTCTGGTCTCTCCCTGCTTGTTGTTTCTGATCCTAGTAGTGGGTCTCTGGTCTCTCCCTGCTTGTTGTTTCTGATCCTAGTAGTGGGTCTCTGGTCTCTCCCTGCCTGTTGTTTCTGAACCTAGTAGTGGGTCTCTGGTCTCTCCCTGCTTGTTGTTTCTGATCCTAGTAGTGGGTCTCTGGTCTCTCCCTGCCTGTTGTTTCTGAACCTAGTAGTGGGTCTCTGGTCTCTCCCTGCCTGTTGTTGCTGATCCTAGTAGTGGGTCTCTGGTCTCTCCCTGCTTGTTGTTTCTGATCCTAGTAGTGGGTCTCTGGTCTCTCCCTGCTTGTTGTTTCTGATCCTAGTAGTGGGTCTCTGGACTCTCCCTGCCTGTTGTTTCTGATCCTAGTAGTGGGTCTCTGGTCTCTCCCTGCTTGTTGTTTCTGATCCTAGTAGTGGGTCTCTGGTCTCTCCCTGCATGTTGTTTCTGATCCTAGAAGTGGGTCTCTGATCTCTCCCTGCTTGTTGTTTCTGATCCTAGTAGTGGGTCTCTGGTCTCTCCCTGCTTGTTTTTTCTGATCCTAGTAGTGGGTCTCTGGTCTCTCCCTGCTTGTTGTTTCTGATCCTAGTAGTGGGTCTCTGGTCTCTCCTTGCTTGTTGTTTCTGATCCTAGTAGTGGGTCTCTGGTCTCTCCCTGCCTGTTGTTTCTGATCCTAGTAGTGGGTCTCTGGTCTCTCCCTGCCTGTTGTTTCTGATCCTAGTAGTGGGTCTCTGGTCTCTCCCTGCCTGTTGTTTCTGATCCTAGTAGTGGGTCTCTGGTCTCTCCCTGCCTGTTGTTTCTGATCCTAGTAGTGGGTCTCTGGTCTCTCTGGTCTCTCCCTGCTTGTTGTTTCTGATCCTAGTAGTGGGTCTCTGGTCTCTCCCTGCCTGTTGTTTCTGATCCTAGTAGTGGGTCTCTGGTCTCTCCCTGCCTGTTGTTTCTGATCCTAGTAGTGGGTCTCTGGTCTCTCCCTGCCTGTTGTTTCTGATCCTAGTAGTGGGTCTCTGGTCTCTCCCTGCCTGTTGTTTCTGATCCTAGTAGTGGGTCTCTGGTCTCTCCCTGCCTGTTGTTTCTGATCCTAGTAGTGGGTCTCTGGTCTCTCCCTGCCTGTTGTTTCTGAACCTAGTAGTGGGTCTCTGGTCTCTCCCTGCCTGTTGTTGCTGATCCTAGTAGTGGGTCTCTGGTCTCTCCCTGCTTGTTGTTTCTGATCCTAGTAGTGGGTCTCTGGTCTCTCCCTGCTTGTTGTTTCTGATCCTAGTAGTGGGTCTCTGGACTCTCCCTGCCTGTTGTTTCTGATCCTAGTAGTGGGTCTCTGGTCTCTCCCTGCTTGTTGTTTCTGATCCTAGTAGTGGGTCTCTGGTCTCTCCCTGCATGTTGTTTCTGATCCTAGAAGTGGGTCTCTGATCTCTCCCTGCTTGTTGTTTCTGATCCTAGTAGTGGGTCTCTGGTCTCTCCCTGCCTGTTGTTTCTGATCCTAGTAGTGGGTCTCTGGTCTCTCCCTGCTTGTTGTTTCTGATCCTAGTAGTGGGTCTCTGGTCTCTCCCTGCCTGTTGTTTCTGATCCTAGTAGTGGGTCTCTGGTCTCTCCCTGCTTGTTGTTTCTGATCCTAGTAGTGGGTCTCTGGTCTCTCCCTGCTTGTTGTTTCTGATCCTAGTAGTGGGTCTCTGGTCTCTCCCTGCTTGTTGTTTCTGATCCTAGTAGTGGGTCTCTGGTCTCTCCCTGCCTGTTGTTTCTGATCCTAGTAGTGGGTCTCTGGTCTCTCCCTGCCTGTTGTTTCTGATCCTAGTAGTGGGTCTCTGGTCTCTCCCTGCCTGTTGTTTCTGATCCTAGTAGTGGGTCTCTGGTCTCTCCCTGCTTGTTGTTTCTGATCCTAGTAGTGGGTCTCTGGTCTCTCTCTGCCTGTTGTTTCTGATCCTAGTAGTGGGTCTCTGGTCTCTCCCTGCCTGTTGTTTCTGATCCTAGTAGTGGGTCTCTGGTCTCTCCCTGCCTGTTGTTTCTGATCCTAGTAGTGGGTCTCTGGTCTCTCCCTGCCTGTTGTTTCTGATCCTAGTAGTGGGTCTCTGGTCTCTCCCTGCTTGTTGTTTCTGATCCTAGTAGTGGGTCTCTGGTCTCTCCCTGCCTGTTGTTTCTGATCCTAGTAGTGGGTCTCTGGTCTCTCTGGTCTCTCCCTGCTTGTTGTTTCTGATCCTAGTAGTGGGTCTCTGGTCTCTCCTGCCTGTTGTTTCTGATCCTAGTAGTGGGTCTCTGGTCTCTCCCTGCCTGTTGTTTCTGATCCTAGTAGTGGGTCTCTGGTCTCTCCCTGCCTGTTGTTTCTGATCCTAGTAGTGGGTCTCTGGTCTCTCCCCTGCCTGTTGTTTCTGATCCTAGTAGTGGGTCTCTGGTCTCTCCCTGCTTGTTGTTTCTGATCCTAGTAGTGGGTCTCTGGTCTCTCCCCTGCCTGTTGTTTCTGATCCTAGTAGTGGGTCTCTGGTCTCTCCCTGCCTGTTGTTTCTGATCCTAGTAGTGGGTCTCTGGTCTCTCCCTGCTTGTTGTTTCTGATCCTAGTAGTGGGTCTCTGGTCTCTCCCTGCCTGTTGTTTCTGATCCTAGTAGTGGGTCTCTGGTCTCTCTGGTCTCTCCCTCTGGTCTCTGTTGTTTCTGATCCTAGTAGTGGGTCTCTGGTCTCTCCCTGCCTGTTGTTTCTGATCCTAGTAGTGGGTCTCTGGTCTCTCCCTGCCTGTTGTTTCTGATCCTAGTAGTGGGTCTCTGGTCTCTCCCTGCCTGTTGTTTCTGATCCTAGTAGTGGGTCTCTGGTCTCTCCCTGCCTGTTGTTTCTGATCCTAGTAGTGGGTCTCTGGTCTCTCCCTGCCTGTTGTTTCTGATCCTAGTAGTGGGTCTCTGGTCTCTCCCTCTGCTTGTTGTTTCTGATCCTAGTAGTGGGTCTCTGGTCTCTCCCTGCCTGTTGTTTCTGATCCTAGTGGTCTCTGGTCTCTCCCTGGTCTCTCCCTGCTTGTTGTTTCTGATCCTAGTAGTGGGTCTCTGGTCTCTCCCTGCTTGTTGTTTCTGATCCTAGTAGTGGGTCTCTGGTCTCTCCCTGCTTGTTGTTTCTGATCCTAGTAGTGGGTCTCTGGTCTCTCCCTGCCTGTTGTTTCTGATCCTAGTAGTGGGTCTCTGGTCTCTCCCTGCCTGTTGTTTCTGATCCTAGTAGTGGGTCTCTGGTCTCTCCCTGCTTGTTGTTTCTGATCCTAGTAGTGGGTCTCTGGTCTCTCCCTGCTTGTTGTTTCTGATCCTAGTAGTGGGTCTCTGGTCTCTCCCTGCCTGTTGTTTCTGATCCTAGTAGTGGGTCTCTGGTCTCTCCCTGCCTGTTGTTTCTGATCCTAGTAGTGGGTCTCTGGTCTCTCCCTGCCTGTTGTTTCTGATCCTAGTAGTGGGTCTCTGGTCTCTCCCTGCTTGTTGTTTCTGATCCTAGTAGTGGGTCTCTGGTCTCTCCCTGCCTGTTGTTTCTGATCCTAGTAGTGGGTCTCTGGTCTCTCCCTGCTTGTTGTTTCTGATCCTAGTGGGTCTCTGGTCTCTCTGGTCTCTCCCTGCTTGTTGTTTCTGATCTGGTCTCTCTGGTCTCTCCCTGCTTGTTGTTTCTGATCCTAGTAGTGGGTCTCTGGTCTCTCCCTGCTTGTTGTTTCTGATCCTAGTAGTGGGTCTCTGGTCTCTCCCTGCCTGTTGTTTCTGATCCTAGTAGTGGGTCTCTGGTCTCTCCTGCTTGTTGTTTCTGATCCTAGTAGTGGGTCTCTGGTCTCTCCTTGCTTGTTGTTTCTGATCCTAGTAGTGGGTCTCTGGTCTCTCCCTGCCTGTTGTTTCTGATCCTAGTAGTGGGTCTCTGGTCTCTCCCTGCTTGTTGTTTCTGATCCTAGTAGTGGGTCTCTGGTCTCTCCCTGCCTGTTGTTTCTGATCCTAGTAGTGGGTCTCTGGTCTCTCCCTGCCTGTTGTTTCTGATCCTAGTAGTGGGTCTCTGGTCTCTCCCTGCTTGTTGTTTCTGATCCTAGTAGTGGGTCTCTGGTCTCTCCCTGCCTGTTGTTTCTGATCCTAGTAGTGGGTCTCTGGTCTCTCCCTGCTTGTTGTTTCTGATCCTAGTAGTGGGTCTCTGGTCTCTCCCTGCTTGTTGTTTCTGATCCTAGTAGTGGGTCTCTGGTCTCTCCCTGCTTGTTGTTTCTGATCCTAGTAGTGGGTCTCTGGTCTCTCCCTGCTTGTTGTTTCTGATCCTAGTAGTGGGTCTCTGGTCTCTCCCTGCCTGTTGTTTCTGATCCTAGTAGTGGGTCTCTGGTCTCTCCTCTGCTTGTTGTTTCTGATCCTAGTAGTGGGTCTCTGGTCTCTCCCTGCTTGTTGTTTCTGATCCTAGTAGTGGGTCTCTGGTCTCTCCTCCCCCTGCCTGTTGTTTCTGATCCTAGTAGTGGGTCTCTGGTCTGCCTGTTGTTTCTGATCCTAGTAGTGGGTCTCTGGTCTCTCCCTGCCTGTTGTTTCTGATCCTAGTAGTGGGTCTCTGGTCTCTCCCTGCCTGTTGTTTCTGATCCTAGTAGTGGGTCTCTGGTCTCTCTGCCTGTTGTTTCTGATCCTAGTAGTGGGTCTCTGGTCTCTCCCTCTGCCTGTTGTTTCTGATCCTAGTAGTGGGTCTCTGGTCTCTCCCTGCTTGTTGTTTCTGATCCTAGTAGTGGGTCTCTGGTCTCTCCCTGCCTGTTGTTTCTGATCCTAGTAGTGGGTCTCTGGTCTCTCCCTGCCTGTTGTTTCTGATCCTAGTAGTGGGTCTCTGGTCTCTCCCTGCCTGTTGTTTCTGATCCTAGTAGTGGGTCTCTGGTCTCTCCCTGCTTGTTGTTTCTGATCCTAGTAGTGGGTCTCTGGTCTCTCCCTGCCTGTTGTTTCTGATCCTAGTAGTGGGTCTCTGGTCTCTCCCTGCCTGTTGTTTCTGATCCTAGTAGTGGGTCTCTGGTCTCTCCCTGCTTGTTGTTTCTGATCCTAGTAGTGGGTCTCTGGTCTCTCCCTGCCTGTTGTTTCTGATCCTAGTAGTGGGTCTCTGGTCTCTCCCTGGTCTCTCCTGGTCTTGTTGTTTCTGATCCTAGTAGTGGGTCTCTGGTCTCTCCCTGCCTGTTGTTTCTGATCCTAGTAGTGGGTCTCTGGTCTCTCCTGGTCTCTCCTGCCTGTTGTTTCTGATCCTAGTAGTGGGTCTCTGGTCTCTCCCTGCCTGTTGTTTCTGATCCTAGTAGTGGGTCTCTGGTCTCTCCCTGCTTGTTGTTTCTGATCCTAGTAGTGGGTCTCTGGTCTCTCCCTGCCTGTTGTTTCTGATCCTAGTAGTGGGTCTCTGGTCTCTCCTGCCTGTTGTTTCTGATCCTAGTAGTGGGTCTCTGGTCTCTCCCTGCTTGTTGTTTCTGATCCTAGTAGTGGGTCTCTGGTCTCTCCCTGCCTGTTGTTTCTGATCCTAGTAGTGGGTCTCTGGTCTCTCCTGCCTGTTGTTTCTGGATCCTAGTAGTGGGTCTCTGGTCTCTCCCTGCTTGTTGTTTCTGATCCTGTAGTGGGTCTCTGGTCTCTCCCTGCCTGTTGTTTCTGATCCTAGTAGTGGGTCTCTGGTCTCTCCCTGCCTGTTGTTTCTGATCCTAGTAGTGGGTCTCTGGTCTCTCCCTGCTTGTTGTTTCTGATCCTAGTAGTGGGTCTCTGGTCTCTCCCTGTTGTTTCTGATCCTAGTAGTGGGTCTCTGGTCTCTCCCTGCTTGTTGTTTCTGATCCTAGTAGTGGGTCTCTGGTCTCTCCCTGCCTGTTGTTTCTGATCCTAGTAGTGGGTCTCTGGTCTCTCCCTGCTTTGTTTCTGTTTCTGATCCTAGTAGTGGGTCTCTGGTCTCTCCCTGCTTGTTGTTTCTGATCCTAGTAGTGGGTCTCTGGTCTCTCCCTGCTTGTTGTTTCTGATCCTAGTAGTGGGTCTCTGGTCTCTCCCTGCCTGTTGTTTCTGATCCTAGTAGTGGGTCTCTGGTCTCTCCCTGCCTGTTGTTTCTGATCCTAGTAGTGGGTCTCTGGTCTCTCCCTGCTTGTTGTTTCTGATCCTAGTAGTGGGTCTCTGGTCTCTCCCTGCTTGTTGTTTCTGATCCTAGTAGTGGGTCTCTGGTCTCTCCCTGCCTGTTGTTTCTGATCCTAGTAGTGGGTCTCTGGTCTCTCCCTGCCTGTTGTTTCTGATCCTAGTAGTGGGTCTCTGGTCTCTCCCTGCCTGTTGTTTCTGATCCTAGTAGTGGGTCTCTGGTCTCTCCCTGCCTGTTGTTTCTGATCCTAGTAGTGGGTCTCTGGTCTCTCCCTGCTTGTTGTTTCTGATCCTAGTAGTGGGTCTCTGGTCTCTCCCTGCCTGTTGTTTCTGATCCTAGTAGTGGGTCTCTGGTCTCTCCTGCCTGTTGTTTCTGATCCTAGTAGTGGGTCTCTGGTCTCTGGTCTCCTAGCTTGTTGTTTCTGATCCTAGTAGTGGGTCTCTGGTCTCTCCCTGCTTGTTGTTTCTGATCCTAGTAGTGGGTCTCTGGTCTCTCCCTGCCTGTTGTTTCTGATCCTAGTAGTGGGTCTCTGGTCTCTCCCTGCCTGTTGTTTCTGATCCTAGTAGTGGGTCTCTCCCTGGTTGTTTCTGATCTCCTCTCCCTGTTGTTTCTGATCCTAGTAGTGGGTCTCTGGTCTCTCCCTGCTTGTTGTTTCTGATCCTAGTAGTGGGTCTCTGGTCTCTCCCTGCCTGTTGTTTCTGATCCTAGTAGTGGGTCTCTGGTCTCTCCCTGCCTGTTGTTTCTGATCCTAGTAGTGGGTCTCTGGTCTCTCCCCTGCTTGTTGTTTCTGATCCTAGTAGTGGGTCTCTGGTCTCTCCCTGCTTGTTGTTTCTGATCCTAGTAGTGGGTCTCTGGTCTCTCCTGCCTGTTGTTTCTGATCCTAGTAGTGGGTCTCTGGTCTCTCCCTGCTTGTTGTTTCTGATCCTAGTAGTGGGTCTCTGGTCTCTCCCTGCCTGTTGTTTCTGATCCTAGTAGTGGGTCTCTGGTCTCTCCCTGCCTGTTGTTTCTGATCCTAGTAGTGGGTCTCTGGTCTCTCCCTGCCTGTTGTTTCTGATCCTAGTAGTGGGTCTCTGGTCTCTCTGGTCTCTCCCTGCCTGTTGTTTCTGATCCTAGTAGTGGGTCTCTGGTCTCTCCCTGCTTGTTGTTTCTGATCCTAGTAGTGGGTCTCTGGTCTCTCCCTGCCTGTTGTTTCTGATCCTAGTAGTGGGTCTCTGGTCTCTCCCTGCCTGTTGTTTCTGATCCTAGTAGTGGGTCTCTGGTCTCTCCCTGCCTGTTGTTTCTGATCCTAGTAGTGGGTCTCTGGTCTCTCCCTGCTTGTTGTTTCTGATCCTAGTAGTGGGTCTCTGGTCTCTCCCTGCCTGTTGTTTCTGATCCTAGTAGTGGGTCTCTGGTCTTTCTGATCCTAGTAGTCTCTGGTCTCTCCCTGCTTGTTGTTTCTGATCCTAGTAGTGGGTCTCTGGTCTCTCCCTGCCTGTTGTTTCTGATCCTAGTAGTGGGTCTCTGGTCTCTCCCTGCTTGTTGTTTCTGATCCTAGTAGTGGGTCTCTGGTCTCTCCCTGCTTGTTGTTTCTGATCCTAGTAGTGGGTCTCTGGTCTCTCCCTGCCTGTTGTTTCTGATCCTAGTAGTGGGTCTCTGGTCTCTCCCTGCCTGTTGTTTCTGATCCTAGTAGTGGGTCTCTGGTCTCTCCCTGCCTGTTGTTTCTGATCCTAGTAGTGGGTCTCTGGTCTCTCCCTGCTTGTTGTTTCTGATCCTAGTAGTGGGTCTCTGGTCTCTCCCTGCCTGTTGTTTCTGATCCTAGTAGTGGGTCTCTGGTCTCTCCCTGGTTGTTTCTGATCCTCTCTGGTCTCTCCCTGCTTGTTGTTTCTGATCCTAGTAGTGGGTCTCTGGTCTCTCCCTGCTTGTTGTTTCTGATCCTAGTAGTGGGTCTCTGGTCTCTCCCTGCCTGTTGTTCTCTGATCTAGTCCTAGTAGTGGTCTCTGGTCTCTCCCTGCTTGTTGTTTCTGATCCTAGTAGTGGGTCTCTGGTCTCTCCCTGCTTGTTGTTTCTGATCCTAGTAGTGGGTCTCTGGTCTCTCCCTGCCTGTTGTTTCTGATCCTAGTAGTGGGTCTCTGGTCTCTCCCTGCTTGTTGTTTCTGATCCTAGTAGTGGGTCTCTGGTCTCTCCCTGCCTGTTGTTTCTGAACCTAGTAGTGGGTCTCTGGTCTCTCCCTCTGCCTGTTGTTGCTGATCCTAGTAGTGGGTCTCTGGTCTCTCCCTGCTTGTTGTTTCTGATCCTAGTAGTGGGTCTCTGGTCTCTCCCTGCTTGTTGTTTCTGATCCTAGTAGTGGGTCTCTGGTCTCTCCTGATCCTAGTAGTGGGTCTCTGTTGTTTTTCTGATCCTAGTAGTGGGTCTCTGGTCTCTCCCTGCTTGTTGTTTCTGATCCTAGTAGTGGGTCTCTGGTCTCTCCCTGCCTGTTGTTTCTGATCCTAGTAGTGGGTCTCTGGTCTCTCCCCTGCTTGTTGTTTCTGATCCTAGTAGTGGGTCTCTGGTCTCTCCCTGCCTGTTGTTTCTGATCCTAGTAGTGGGTCTCTGGTCTCTCCCTGCTTGTTGTTTCTGATCCTAGTAGTGGGTCTCTGGTCTCTCCCTGCCTGTTGTTTCTGATCCTAGTAGTGGGTCTCTGGTCTCTCCCTGCTTGTTGTTTCTGATCCTAGTAGTGGGTCTCTGGTCTCTCCCTGCTTGTTGTTTCTGATCCTAGTAGTGGGTCTCTGGTCTCTCCCTGCTTGTTGTTGCTGATCCTAGTAGTGGGTCTCTGGTCTCTCCTCTGGTCTCTCCTGTTGTTTCTGATCCTAGTAGTGGGTCTCTGGTCTCTCCCTGCCTGTTGTTTCTGATCCTAGTAGTGGGTCTCTGGTCTCTCCCTGCTTGTTGTTTCTGATCCTAGTAGTGGGTCTCTGGTCTCTCCTGCTTGTTGTTTCTGATCCTAGTAGTGGGTCTCTGGTCTCTCCCTGCCTGTTGTTTCTGATCCTAGTAGTGGGTCTCTGGTCTCTCCCTGCTTGTTGTTTCTGATCCTTAGTTTCTGATCCTCCTGCTTGTATCCTAGTGGGTCTCTGGTCTCTCCCTGCCTGTTGTTTCTGATCCTAGTAGTGGGTCTCTGGTCTCTCCCTGCCTGTTGTTTCTGATCCTAGTAGTGGGTCTCTGGTCTCTCCCTGCTTGTTGTTTCTGATCCTAGTAGTGGGTCTCTGGTCTCTCCCCTGCCTGTTGTTTCTGATCCTAGTAGTGGGTCTCTGGTCTCTCCCTGTCTCTCTGGTCTCTCCCTGCTTGTTGTTTCTGATCCTAGTAGTGGGTCTCTGGTCTCTCCCTGCTTGTTGTTTCTGATCCTAGTAGTGGGTCTCTGGTCTCTCCCTGCCTGTTGTTTCTGATCCTAGTAGTGGGTCTCTGGTCTCTCCCTGCCTGTTGTTTCTGATCCTAGTAGTGGGTCTCTGGTCTCTCCCTGCCTGTTGTTCTGATCCTAGTAGTGGGTCTCTGGTCTCTCCCTGCTTGTTGTTTCTGATCCTAGTAGTGGGTCTCTGGTCTCTCCCTGCCTGTTGTTTCTGATCCTAGTAGTGGGTCTCTGGTCTCTCCCTGCCTGTTGTTTCTGATCCTAGTAGTGGGTCTCTGGTCTCTCCCTGCCTGTTGTTTCTGATCCTAGTAGTGGGTCTCTGGTCTCTCCCTGCCTGTTGTTTCTGATCCTAGTAGTGGGTCTCTGGTCTCTCCTCTCCCCTGCTTGTTGTTTCTGATCCTAGTAGTGGGTCTCTGGTCTCTCCCTGCCTGTTGTTTCTGATCCTAGTAGTGGGTCTCTGGTCTCTCCCTGCCTGTTGTTTCTGATCCTAGTAGTGGGTCTCTGGTCTCTCCTCCCTGTTGTTTCTGATCCTAGTAGTGGGTCTCTGGTCTCTCCCTGCCTGTTGTTTCTGATCCTAGTAGTCTCTGGTCTCTCCTGGTTGTTTCTGATCCTGGTCTCTGGTCTCTCCCTGCCTGTTGTTTCTGATCCTAGTAGTGGGTCTCTGGTCTCTCCCTGCCTGTTGTTTCTGATCCTAGTAGTGGGTCTCTGGTCTCTCCCTGCTTGTTGTTTCTGATCCTAGTAGTGGGTCTCTGGTCTCTCCCTGCTTGTTGTTTCTGATCCTAGTAGTGGGTCTCTGGTCTCTCCCTGCTTGTTGTTTCTGATCCTAGTAGTGGGTCTCTGGTCTCTCCCTGCTTGTTGTTTCTGATCCTAGTAGTGGGTCTCTGGTCTCTCCCTGCTTGTTGTTTCTGATCCTAGTAGTGGGTCTCTGGTCTCCCTGCCTGTTGTTTCTGATCCTAGTAGTGGGTCTCTGGTCTCTCCCTGCCTGTTGTTTCTGATCCTAGTAGTGGGTCTCTGGTCTCTCCCTGCCTGTTGTTTCTGATCCTAGTAGTGGGTCTCTGGTCTCTCCCTGCTTGTTGTTTCTGATCCTAGTAGTGGGTCTCTGGTCTCTCCCTGCTTGTTGTTTCTGATCCTAGTAGTGGGTCTCTGGTCTCTCCCTGCCTGTTGTTTCTGATCCTAGTAGTGGGTCTCTGGTCTCTCCCTGCCTGTTGTTTCTGATCCTAGTAGTGGGTCTCTGGTCTCTCCCTGCCTGTTGTTTCTGATCCTAGTAGTGGGTCTCTGGTCTCTCCCTGCTTGTTGTTTCTGATCCTAGTAGTGGGTCTCTGGTCTCTCCCTGCCTGTTGTTTCTGATCCTAGTAGTGGGTCTCTGGTCTCTCTGGTCTCTCCTCCTGCTTGTTGTTTCTGATCCTAGTAGTGGGTCTCTGGTCTCTCCCTGCTTGTTGTTTCTGATCCTAGTAGTGGGTCTCTGGTCTCTCCCTGCCTGTTGTTTCTGATCCTAGTAGTGGGTCTCTGGTCTCTCCCTGCTTGTTGGGTTTCTGATCCTAGTAGTGGGTCTCTGGTCTCTCCCTGCTTGTTGTTTCTGATCCTAGTAGTGGGTCTCTGGTCTCTCCCTGCCTGTTGTTTCTGAACCTAGTAGTGGGTCTCTGGTCTCTCCTGCTTGTTGTTTCTGATCCTAGTAGTGGGTCTCTGGTCTCTCCCTGCCTGTTGTTTCTGATCCTAGTAGTGGGTCTCTGGTCTCTCCCTGCCTGTTGTTTCTGATCCTAGTAGTGGGTCTCTGGTCTCTCCCTGCTTGTTGTTTCTGATCCTAGTAGTGGGTCTCTGGTCTCTCCCTGCTTGTTGTTTCTGATCCTAGTAGTGGGTCTCTGGTCTCTCCCTGCCTGTTGTTTCTGATCCTAGTAGTGGGTCTCTGGTCTCTCCCTGCTTGTTGTTTCTGATCCTAGTAGTGGGTCTCTGGTCTCTCCCTGCATGTTGTTTCTGATCCTAGAAGTGGGTCTCTGATCTCTCCCTGCTTGTTGTTTCTGATCCTAGTAGTGGGTCTCTGGTCTCTCCCTGCTTGTTTTTTCTGATCCTAGTAGTGGGTCTCTGGTCTCTCCCTGCTTGTTGTTTCTGATCCTAGTAGTGGGTCTCTGGTCTCTCCTTGCTTGTTGTTTCTGATCCTAGTAGTGGGTCTCTGGTCTCTCCCTGCTTGTTGTTTCTGATCCTAGTAGTGGGTCTCTGGTCTCTCCCTGCTTGTTGTTTCTGATCCTAGTAGTGGGTCTCTGGTCTCTCCTTGCTTGTTGTTTCTGATCCTAGTAGTGGGTCTCTGGTCTCTCCCTGCTTGTTGTTTCTGATCCTAGTAGTGGGTCTCTGGTCTCTCTCTGCTTGTTGTTTCTGATCCTAGTAGTGGGTCTCTGGTCTCTCCCTGCCTGTTGTTTCTGATGTTGTTTCTGATCCTAGTAGTGGGTCTCTGGTCTCTCCCTGCCTGTTGTTTCTGATCCTAGTAGTGGGTCTCTGGTCTCTCCCTGCCTGTTGTTTCTGATCCTAGTAGTGGGTCTCTGGTCTCTCCTCTCCCTGCTTGTTGTTTCTGATCCTAGTAGTGGGTCTCTGGTCTCTCCCTGCTTGTTGTTTCTGATCCTAGTAGTGGGTCTCTGGTCTCTCCCTGCCTGTTGTTTCTGATCCTAGTAGTGGGTCTCTGGTCTCTCCCTGCCTGTTGTTTCTGATCCTAGTAGTGGGTCTCTGGTCTCTCCCTGCCTGTTGTTTCTGATCCTAGTAGTGGGTCTCTGGTCTCTCCCTGCTTGTCCTAGTGTTTCTGATCCTAGTAGTGGGTCTCTGGTCTCTCCCTGCCTGTTGTTTCTGATCCTAGTAGTGGGTCTCTGGTCTCTCCCTGCCTGTTGTTTCTGATCCTAGTAGTGGGTCTCTGGTCTCTCCCTGCTTGTTGTTTCTGATCCTAGTAGTGGGTCTCTGGTCTCTCCCTGCCTGTTGTTTCTGATCCTAGTAGGGTCTCTGGTCTCTCCTGGTTGTTTCTGATCCTAGGTCTCTCCTCCCTGCTTGTTGTTTCTGATCCTAGTAGTGGGTCTCTGGTCTCTCCCTGCCTGTTGTTTCTGATCCTAGTAGTGGGTCTCTGGTCTCTCCCTGCCTGTTGTTTCTGATCCTAGTAGTGGGTCTCTGGTCTCTCCCTGCCTGTTGTTTCTGATCCTAGTAGTGGGTCTCTGGTCTCTCCCTGCCTGTTGTTTCTGATCCTAGTAGTGGGTCTCTGGTCTCTCCCTGCCTGTTGTTTCTGATCCTAGTAGTGGGTCTCTGGTCTCTCCCTGCTTGTTGTTTCTGATCCTAGTAGTGGGTCTCTGGTCTCTCCCTGCTTGTTGTTTCTGATCCTAGTAGTGGGTCTCTGGTCTCTCCCTGCCTGTTGTTTCTGATCCTAGTAGTGGGTCTCTGGTCTCTCCCTGCTTGTTGTTTCTGATCCTAGTAGTGGGTCTCTGGTCTCTCCCTGCTTGTTGTTTCTGATCCTAGTAGTGGGTCTCTGGTCTCTCCCTGCCTGTTGTTTCTGATCCTAGTAGTGGGTCTCTGGTCTCTCCCTGCCTGTTGTTTCTGATCCTAGTAGTGGGTCTCTGGTCTCTCCCTGCTTGTTGTTTCTGATCCTAGTAGTGGGTCTCTGGTCTCTCCCTGCTTGTTGTTTCTGATCCTAGTAGTGGGTCTCTGGTCTCTCCCTGCCTGTTGTTTCTGATCCTAGTAGTGGGTCTCTGGTCTCTCCCTGCCTGTTGTTTCTGATCCTAGTAGTGGGTCTCTGGTCTCTCCCTGCTTGTTGTTTCTGATCCTAGTAGTGGGTCTCTGGTCTCTGCCTGTTGTTTCTGTTGTTTCTGATCCTAGTAGTGGGTCTCTGGTCTCTCCCTGCTTGTTGTTTCTGATCCTAGTAGTGGGTCTCTGGTCTCTCCCTGCCTGTTGTTTCTGATCCTAGTAGTGGGTCTCTGGTCTCTCCCTGCTTGTTGTTTCTGATCCTAGTAGTGGGTCTCTGGTCTCTCCCTGCTTGTTGTTTCTGATCCTAGTAGTGGGTCTCTGGTCTCTCCCTGCTTGTTGTTTCTGATCCTAGTAGTGGGTCTCTGGTCTCTCCCTGCTTGTTGTTTCTGATCCTAGTAGTGGGTCTCTGGTCTCTCCCTGCTTGTTGTTTCTGATCCTAGTAGTGGGTCTCTGGTCTCTCCCTGCCTGTTGTTTCTGATCCTAGTAGTGGGTCTCTGTCTCTCCCTGCTTGTTGTTTCTGATCCTAGTAGTGGGTCTCTGGTCTCTCCCTGCTTGTTTTTTGATCCTAGTAGTGGGTCTCTGGTCTCTCCCTGCTTGTTGTTTCTGATCCTAGTAGTGGGTCTCTGGTCTCTCCCTGCTTGTTGTTTCTGATCTGATCTAGTAGTGGGTCTAGTAGTGGGTCTCTGGTCTCTCCTGCTTGTTGTTTCTGATCCTAGTAGTGGGTCTCTGGTCTCTCCTTGCTTGTTGTTTCTGATCCTCTCTGGTCTCTCCCTGCTTGTTGTTTCTGATCCTAGTAGTGGGTCTCTGGTCTCTCCTTGCTTGTTGTTTCTGATCCTAGTAGTGGGTCTCTGGTCTCTCCTTGCTTGTTGTTTCTGATCCTAGTAGTGGGTCTCTGGTCTCTCTCTGCTTGTTGTTTCTGATCCTAGTAGTGGGTCTCTGGTCTCTCCTTGCTTGTTGTTTCTGATCCTAGTAGTGGGTCTCTGGTCTCTCCCTGCCTGTTGTTTCTGATCCTAGTAGTGGGTCTCTGGTCTCTCCCTGCCTGTTGTTTCTGATCCTAGTAGTGGGTCTCTGGTCTCTCCCTGCTTGTTGTTTCTGATCCTAGTAGTGGGTCTCTGGTCTCTCCTTAAGTTAGTTTTCTGCTTCTCTCTATGCGGATAGACAAACAAACAGACCCAACTGACTGCTTCATTGTCTGTGCAGGGCAGTCACAGTCATTGTCGCTCTGATGTCTTTTAGTTTGAACTTGTCTGTATTGTTTCTAAATGTTTCACTCCATTCATTCATTTCATAATGACTCCTTCCTTTCCAAGTGTAGCATGTTTACAGCGTGACCTTGGCTTTGGGTCTACTGTATGTGTTTTCAGGATGGCCTTGCTGTTCTTAGGCACAGCCCTTAGCCGTGGTATATTGGACTTATACCACAAACACCCAAGGTGCCTTTTTGCTATTATAAACTGGTTACCAACGTAATTAGAGTAGTACAAATTTTAAAAATTTCATACTCGTGGTATACGATCTGATATACCATGGCTGTCAGTCAATCAGCATTCAGGGATCGAACATCCAGTTTATAATGGAGTCTTTGCAGTGTGCCGCTTGCTATGGATGGATAACAAGCTAAATGGATTCACTTCGCAAAACATTACAGTTAAGAAATTCTTAATTTAAGGCCAGGAGTTTTTCCTGACATCATTACTCTATAGGTTTTGTTTTTAACTCTATAGTTGTCTTGTTGTTGTTGTGACGTTATAGCCAACAAGACAGCGGGTGCAGTGCCAAATCGCCCTGGCGGTGCCGTGCGGGTGTTCAGTGAGGAGGGCACAGAGAGCACTTTGCCAGGCAGCTACGTGCCCTACTGTTCCATGGCACAGGCACAGCTGTGTTTCCACGGACACAGAGATGCAGTCAAGTTCTTTGCAGCCGTCCCAGGTAAGCAGCAAGGGGTAGTGTTTATTAGGGTGTGCAACGAGAAACATTTTGCAACAGAAAATGTAAATTATTCTGCGCAGGCAGTCCCTTCCTACCTGTTTCATTCAGTTTTCTTCCTGAACTTGACCGAGGAAGTACTCAATACTTAACTTCCTGTTCCAGGTCAGGTGATCCCGTCCCCCGGACCCGGAGGGGATTCTGGGTCAGATGACCCCGCCTCTGAGTCGTCTGACATGGCGACCTCTGAACCTGCCAAAACCTTCCTGGTCATGAGTGGAGGAGAAGGCTACATTGACTTCAGAATGGGTGTGTGTGTGTGTGTGTGTGTGTGTGTGTGTGTGTGTGTGTGTGTGTGTGTGTGTGTGTGTGTGTGTGTGTGTGTGTGTGTGTGTGTGTGTGTGTGTGTGTGTGTGTGTGTGTGTGTGTGTGTGTGTGTGTGTGTGTGTGTGTGTGTGTGTGTAACATTATATGACGTATCTCTCCTCAACAGGTGATGATGTAGGAGAGGTGGATGGCAGCCTATCGGAACCCACCATGAAGCAGGCCACCCCCGCCAAACCAGAACGCAGCCACATCATCGTTTGGCAAGTCACTTCCTGCCAGGAGTGAGCCAATCACAGACTGCCACATCACTACTCGGTCACACAACCCCCCCGCATGCCCCTCCCTTAGGTTTTAAGTTGTTATTATTGATATTATTATTACTACTGTGGATGACTACATTGTTGCTAAGGATTCTTTTAGTGTCTGTTTTAAATGTATCCATGAATTTGGGGCCTAATGTTTGCCAGGCAAAAGGTTAAAGTGAAGCAGTGAAGTCAAATCCTGATAAGTGCACATGGGATAGATAAGTGCACTCATTTTAAGTGCAGTGCACTTCACCGGGCCCTTTTCAAACCGTTGTTTTCACTTGCTCCAGATAGCACATTCTAGAAGTCGACTGCGGTATAAAGGCAGCTCAGTGTTTTAAAGTAACTGTCCAGTGAAAATCTGACTGTTAGAAGTTTGTATTCTGTTAATTAACTCATACTCAAATAATATTGTTGACACTTTAAATCCCCTCCTCAAACTTGTATCTCAAACAGACTGTTTCAAAAATGAGCTGGCCAATCAGCGATCTACTCACATAAATATTTTTAATGACCGGTATATGCCCACACCATTCTGTTGTTGGGGTAAGTCCACACCATTCTGTTGTTGGGGTAAGTCCACACCATTCTGTTGTTGGGGTAAGTCCACACCATTCTGTTGTTGGGGTAAGTCCACACCATTCTGTTGTTGGGGTAAGTCCACACCATTCTGTTGTTGGGGTAAGTCCACACCATTCTGTTGTTGGGGTAAGTCCACACCATTC
Source organism: Oncorhynchus gorbuscha (assembly GCF_021184085.1). Taxonomy (NCBI): domain Eukaryota; kingdom Metazoa; phylum Chordata; class Actinopteri; order Salmoniformes; family Salmonidae; genus Oncorhynchus; species Oncorhynchus gorbuscha. Next base: position 18,492 of record NW_025745998.1, on the reverse strand, counting down.
TGTTGTTGGTCCACCACACCATTCTGTTGTTGGGGTAAGTCCACACCATTCTGTTGTTGGGGTAAGTCCACACCATTCTGTTGTTGGGGTAAGTCCACACCATTCTGTTGTTGGGGTAAGTCCACACCATTCTGTTGTTGGGGTAAGTCCACACCATTCTGTTGTTGGGGTAAGTCCACACCATTCTGTTGTTGGGGTAAGTCCACACCATTCTGTTGTTGGGGTAAGTCCACACCATTCTGTTGTTGGGGTAAGTCCACACCATTCTGTTGTTGGGGTATTTCTGTTGTTGGGGTAAGTCCACACCATTCTGTTGTTGGGGTAAGTCCACACCATTCTGTTGTTGGGGTAAGTCCACACCATTCTGTTGTTGTTCCACACCATTCTGTTGTTGGGGTAAGTCCACACCATTCTGTTGTTGGGGTAAGTCCACACCATTCTGTTGTTGGGGTAAGTCCACACCATTCTGTTGTTGGGGTAAGTCCACACCATTCTGTTGTTGGTTGTTGTAAGTCCACACCATTCTGTTGTTGGGGTAAGTCCACACCATTCTGTTGTTGGTCCACACCATTCTGTTGTTAGTAAGTCCACACCATTCTGTTGTTGGGGTAAGTCCACACCATTTTGTTGTTGGGGTAAGTCCACACCATTCTGTTGTTGGGGTAAGTCCACACCATTCTGTTTTTTTTTACATACTTTAATTTTTAAAACTAGGATAACTATTTCACTCATATTGTCATTAATTATAGGTCATATTTCATTGAAATGTGGAAACACTGGACAGTTACTCTAAAGGGACAGACTTATTATGCCAGGTTATTACATATGTACTGTACCATCATGTGTCGGTGCTACGTACTTCCTATAGTTCAATAAGAATCAAATAACGTCATTTTCCTGTGAGGCAAACTTCTTATATAATATTTACTGCACAATACAACAATGGCACAGGATGAAGAAATCATGAAAATAACAGTCAACAAAGATGAGGAACTGCATTATATTGATTTAAGATGACATTGAATAAGGGAACATCAGTATTGTATGTTTAGAAACAGAAGACAAAAGGGAATGGTTAAGGGGTTTTGCACTGAATTGATATCTGATGTTGTAAAGTTATGATATGGGACTGTATGTGTGTGGGCTCACTGTCGCCTTTACCGTGCCGAGCATTTTTAGATCGTAACCTTTGAACAAAACAGATTTATTTTTGCTACCTTTGTGGTGTTGGTAATGTGAGCAATGTTTGGGCACCTCTGTGTGTAGAACGGACTGTGAGATGTAATGTAGGGCCCTGTTCCAATACTTTAAAAAGCCTTTCTTATCTCTTCACTTTCTTGAAGTAATTGGGGAGAAAAGATATATTTTGAAGTATTGTAACGGTGTGGAAGTTAGTATCAGCCTGCATGGGGAAGTATTGTACCTTATCTCCGTCCAAAGGTCTGCTTGCTCTGCCATTTTGGGCCAAACTCTCTGTTCCGCCATTTTGGGGAAATGTGCTCCTGCTGCAATTTAGGGTCTTCCCTCATGCTAGATCTCCCTGGCACTTTTAAACATAATGTAGGCCGCTTGAAGTAGAACACCCGTCCGTGGTAATGTTCACTTATACTAAAAATGTGCGAACTATTTTAGGGGAAAGGGGTGTGACGGACTATTAGTTTCTGTCAAGGTGTAACCAGTTACCAAAGGACAAAAACATGAAGTATGAAAAGAATATGAAATGTCATTCGTATCTAACATTATCCATTTGCATCTTCTCTGGGGTTTTAAGTAAAGTCATAATAGCAATGATTTGATGATGAATATATATTTTTAAAGGTTTCATCTCTGAAAATGGTATATTTCACAGGAATTTATTAATGAACGTAAGTGTTTACGTTGCACCTTAAAAAGCATTGTCCACACAGAACTAAGTTTGCTTTGTGTTTCATTTGTTTTTGTGTTTTTACAAATGCATTCAAATAACCGTTTTTACTTTTGATTTTGTGCTCTTTGTACTTGTTGTCTGTGAGACACTTCTATAAATGAATCTGTATTTTGATGGTGTCTGTTACCCGAAGCAGAAAAACCAATAGACAAGTGTTTCATTTTGATATATTTGAAGGGACAAAAACTGGGTTGGGATTGGTTAGGCCTCGGCCTATTTATTTTCCAATTCAGAAGAAATAACCTTCACATCGTGTTGTAGCCATTCCAGTATTTATTTTTCTTATTGAGCCTTGGTGGTTCAGAATGTAACTTTCTACATGAATAAACATAATAGGAGAATATTCAAAGTGATCAGTAATAATGGTGCCATAAAATGAAACCATGGTCAATAGAAAATGGAAAATACACAATGATCAACGCTAAACAGTCCTGTAACGTCTGTGGACTGATCAGGACAACTACACAGTCATGGTACCAAGCTATGCATGTTTTTTTTAAAGAACACTGCTATGTATTGTTTGGTTCAAATCCTTGTTAACTGCCACCGTTTTGGGTGGGTAGATGTCTGCATGTGTGTGTGGCTTGCATTTGAGTGTGTGGGTGTGTGTGTGCGTGCGTGCGTGCCTGTGTGTGTGCATATGTGTATCTCCAGAGGATGGTCTGTAGTATGTACCAGGCCTTTCTCTGGGCCCCTAAAGCCGTATGGCCATAACTGTGGTTTCTCCTGGTAAATGTTTGCGAAAACAGCATCATAGCCTTATTTTTAACAATCTATTAAACTCAATTTCATGGGGAATTCATGACGGTTGATTTATTGATTCAGCTGATTGATTCATTGATTGATTGTTTGATTGACATTTATAAGTCAAGTTAACATAGCAGTTGTGCGTCAATGCCTTCCACAGGTGACAGCCAGGAAGCATAACATCACACAGAAATACTACATATCTGATTCAGAGGGGTTAAATGCAGAAGACACATTTCAGTTCAAGACATTCAGTTGTACAATTGACTAGGTATCCCCCTTTCCCTTAATATATTATGAATTATAATGTGACCTTAAACCTAGTGATAACCTATTTCAAATACAGAAGTTACATGTAAAAACAATACATTCTCACTTCTATCTCAATGAGACAAATGTGTTGTAAAAAGTGGAGTAAAAATGGATAGATGAGTGGCACAAATCCATTAGCAGCATTTAATGTAGCATTACCATTTTTAGAGCTTAGAGCCATGCATGTCCCATTCTCTGCCAGTAGGGGGCAACATTATTCTGCACACAGTCAAGGGCTACAGCACCTTAAAAAACGACTTCCATGAAATTGTATTGTGATGTAATTTGACCCCACCTCCTGCTCCACCCAACTCCTCTCATAAGCCATGCAGGGGCTGTGCCCAGTCTATCCTACGGACATATGTACACGCATGCTGACGTGCTTGGGTGTCTGATGTCACGCATAACCAGCGAGGGGATTCTGAGTCTGTTATGTAGCCAAGCGAGCTACTGCTATTGTTGCCATTCGTTCAGCCTCAGAGGGATGATGGTACTCTGTTAGAAAAACACCTATGACGTTCAATAGCCTGGTCTGCACCATTTTAATACTGTTTATGAAGAGAGAGACAGTTATGGTACACAGTCAGATCACCTCTGGCATGCCAGCTATAGCTAGTGTTTATGTAGATACATCTGTGTTTTTGTGTTCCACCCCCTCACCCCTTTCCCTCCCTCTCCTTCCTCTCCTTCTCCTGCCTGTAGGTCCAACTGCTCTCCAGGTGATGACTCCACAGCAGCAGCAGGGTAACGGTAGACTTGGTTATCAGGTGGATCTCACGGATCGTCTCCCACACACGTCACACAGAGGGAGATGGGGGGAGGCGAGAGAGAAAAAGAGACTGTTCCGGTGGGACATGCAGAGATACAGAGATAGAGAAAGAGATCCTGTGTACTAGGTAATATGGTGCTCTGTGGTAGGCTGTCGTTACAGCACTCAAGCGGTAGACTAGCCCAGTCTATGCTCCCCTATCTCCCAGACTAGCCCAGTCTATGCTCCCCTATCTCCCAGACTAGCCCAGTCTATCCTACCATATCTCCCAGACTAGCCCAGTCTATCCTGCCCTATCTCCCAGACTAGCCAAGTCTATCCTCCCCTATCTCACAGACTAGCCCAGTCTATCCTCCCCTATCACCCAGACAAGCCCAGTCTATGCTCCCCTATCTCCCAGACTAGCCAAGTCTATCCTCCCCTATCTCCCAGACTAGCCCAGTCTATCCTCCCCTATCTCCCAGACTAGCCCAGTCTATCCTCCCCTATCTCCCAGACTAGCACAGTCTATCCTCCCCTATCTCCCAGACTAGCACAGTCTATCCTACACTATCTCCCAGTACATGGAGTTAGACTCGGCTGCAGTATTACATTACCAGACCAGCTGTTCTCTCTGTGTTTTCCATTTATCTCTGTCTCTCTCTTCCTGTCTGTCTAGTGGTCTCAGACAGAGGGTGGGATAGGCTCTGGTGCCTGTGCCTTTCTCTAGTCCAACCATCCATCCCATCTGGCTGTCTAACCCTGCCTAGAAACCAGCATAACTCTATCTCTCACCCTAACTGAGCCCTAAGGATGAGGGAGTCAGATGAGGGTGGGAGGGGTGAAAAGTGAGATACAAGGGAGAATAGAGAGGGTGATGATATGTAGTGACAGAAGAGGGACTTGGCCCTGCTGCCAGAGAGGGGAGTGTCACAGGGCAAATAGCCAGGTCAGAGAGAGAGAGAGATGGTGGGAGAGGGGGAGGAGAGAGGGTAGATGAGAAAATGAGAGGGGGGAGATGGAATAGGAGAATAGATTGGGTGAGGGGAAGATTTTAAAGGAGATAGGAAAGGGGAGTGGCTGGGCAGATGACAGGAAGGAGAAGAGGAGAGAGAGAGAACTTCCTGTACATGTACAGCAGCCTGTGTGTGCAAGCATGCCTACGTAATTCTGTGTGAGCACATGAACAAAATGTCTCCCACCTTTGTCTCCGCACAAACTGTTCAGCCACAGCTATTGTTGTTAATGTGTGTAAAGATGATTATGTGTCCTGCCAGACATTTAACACTGTGTCTACTCCACAGAGCCTGACCAGACACAAAACACACACATACAACCATGTATTGAACTCTGGCCCCATAGAGGAATTCATGGACACCCATGTCCAGTTCAGTCCAGCAGTGACTGATTCTCTCTCTTCAATTACTGACCCTCACTCTAAGTGTTTCTGTGTACAGAATGTTCAGGTGCAGAGAGGGGCTGACCATTAACGGGGACAGGAGGACAACAGGACCATAAAAATCACCCTCTCACCTATTCTGCAGTGGGGATGTGTGCATGCGTACGTGCTCGTGTGTGCACTCACGTGTTTATGTTGTGTTTGTGTACCTCCTCCAGTGCTGTGTGATTTAAAGCCCCTGAATGAGGAGTGTGTGTACTCACATGTTGTATGTTGTGTGTGTGTGTGTGTGTGTGTGTGTGTGTGTGTGTGTGTGTGTGTGTGTGTGTGTGTGTGTGTGTGTGTGTGTGTGTGTGTGTGTGTGTGTGTGTGTGTGTGTGTGTGTGTGTGTGTGTACCTCCTCCAGTGCTGTGTGATTTAAAGCCCCTGAATGAGGAGTGTGTGCCCTTGTCCGCCCGTGGAAGCGTGCAGTATTTCACAGTCACGGCTGCAGTAAGCATTTTCCTAGCCAGCGCAGCACAGTACAGCACATTACAGCACTGTCAGGAGGCACACAAACACACAAATAAACAGAAAACACAGGACTGGGCGGGGCTTGGACATGATTGACAAGTCCATATCGATCAATAAAAGGTCACGAGAGCAGGTAAACAATGATTGACATCTCTGTTTCGACCAATGAGAAGTTGTGAGAGCATATAAACAATGCTAGAGGGTGTGGCTGTGTCTGGGGACCCTGTGTGAGTTATTTGTAGAGTGTGACAGAAGCGCTGAGGGGTTGAGAGGGGGATGGTATTCAGCGTAACACCATGTGCTCCGTGACTGAGGGAGGTCATGTCCATATGGGTGCAGTGGAGAGAGACTGGTTCCTTCTATATTTATGCTGGGTTTAATGCACAGTCCTGTCAGTCCTATCTATCTGTCTAGGTGTATGCATTGGAGGTGTTGTTCTGTGGCCCACTTTTTCATGTTTTCTGATCAAGAGAACATGGAACTGTGTTTCCCTCTCTCTCTCTTCATCTCTCTTTCAATTTAAAGGCTTTATTAGCAAGGGAAACGTATGTTTACATTGCCAAACCAAGTGAAATAGATTATAAATAAAAGTGAAATAAACAATAAAACATTAACAGGAAACATTACACTTACAAAAGAATAAAGACATTTCAAATGTCATATTATGTATATATACAGTGTTGTAATGATGTGCAAATAGTTCAAGTGCGAAAGGGAAAATAAATCAACATAAATATAGGTTGTATCTTTCTCTCTCTCTCTCTCTCTCCCTCTCTCTGTCTCTCTCTCCAACTCTCTGTCTCAGACTATTCCCTCTATCTTTTTATCCTATCGCTAAGCAATGTTTCTCATGTGCCCTAGGGAGTGTGATAGCTAGGAGCGTATGAGGAGGTGAGTGAAGCAGAAGACAGGACTAGGGGGTTATACACTAGAGAGTGGGTGAATGAAGAAGTGAATAGGTGAGTTAGTGAGAGAGTGGTTTAGTGAGTATGTGAAGGAGGGAGTAAGTGTTATTGAATAGGTGACGAGCATCAGAGTGTAGGAGACCTGCGTGTGGGGGGGGATAAAAGGGATGTGAGGGCGTTGGATTGTGAATATGTGAGAGTGAGTTGCCCACATGAAAAAATACTACAGTTTACTATAGAATACCACAGTACTTACAACAGAATTCTAAACTGTAGTATACTATAGGATACTATACTACACACTGTAGTATCCCTCAATCATGGGTAATACTTACTATAGCATGTTGTAGTATACTGGAGAATACTACAGTAAAAACTACAGTATTACAGTGCATTCGTAAAAGTATTCAGACCGCCTAAATTACAGCCTTATTATAAAATAGATTCAATTCAAAATGTTCCTCATCAATCTAAACACAATAAACCATGAAGTGAAAACAAGTTTTAAGATTTTTATTTTAGCTAAAAAAAAGTATTCAGACCCTTTGCTATGAGACTCGAAATTGAGCTCAGGTGCATCCTGTTTCCATTGATCATCCTTAAGATGTTTCTACACTTGATTGTAGTCAACCTGTGGTAAATTCAAATGATTGGACATGATTTGGAAAGGCACCTGTCTATCTACAGTGGCTTGAGAAAGTATTCACCCCCCTTGGCATTTTTCCTATTTTGTTGCGTTACAAACTGGAATTAAAATATATTTTGGGGGGGTTGTAATCATTTGATTTACACAACATGCCTATGACTTTGAAGATTCAACATATTTTTATTGTGAAATAAACATGAAATAAGACAAAAAAACTAAACTTGAGCGTGCATAACTATTCACCCCTTCCCCCCAAAAGTCTATAATTTGTAGTGCCAGTCTTTGCACCAATTACAGCTGCAAGTCTCTTGGGATATGTCTCTATAAGCTTGGCACATCTAGCCAATGGTATTTTTGCCCATTTTTCAAGGCAAAACTTCTCCAGCTCCTTCATGTTGGATGGGTTCCGCTGGTGTTCAGCAGTCTTTAAGTCATTCCACAGATTGTCAACTGGATTGAGGTCTGGGCTATGACTAGGCCATTCCAAGACATTTAAATGTTTCCCCTTAAACCACCCGAGTGTTGCTTTAGCAGCATGCTTATGGTCATTGTCCTGCTGGAAGGTGAACCTCTGTCCCAATCTCAAATCTCTTGATGACACAGGTTTCCCCCAAGAATTTCCCTGTATTTAGCTCCGTCCATCATTCCTTCAATTCTGACCAGTTTCCCAGTCCCTGCCGATGAAAAACATACCCACAGCATGATGCTGCCACCACGCTTCACTGTGGGGATGTGTTCTCCGGGTGATGAGAAGGAAACCTGTTTCAGTCTTCAAGACAATTGGATATGACGAAAAGGGGGTACGTGTATTCCAATTTTTTTTGTCAATGGGTATAATGTGTATGTATACAATGTATAATAGTAATATTTAAATTACCAAATCGGGTAATTTTGTATAGATTTATTTAAAATTGCATCGGGGTGCTTCTGGGGTGATTCTGGTAAGATGCAAAAGAAAAGTTTGCTGAATTCCGGCAGATGGAAAAGGCCTGATGTACTTGGGCCGATTCTGGGCAGTCATTCATTTTGAGGACGTCCTCTAGGGTGTGGATGTTCTCCCCATCAAAGGCCATTCCGGGTCGATCCAATCAGTTCCAGCCCCCCGGAAGAGCTCCACTTCTGGGCCAATTCCTCATTGCTAGCTGGGGTGTGTGTGTGTACAGTATGTCAGTAAGTACATTCGTGCATGTGGGTCTGATTCTGGGTCCTTGTGTGTGTGTGCGTTTGTAACTATGTGCATGCATCCGTGTCTTAATGTGTGTGTGTCTGAGTGTTAGGACGTGAGTGAGTGACATCAGCACCTAGTGGAGCTTGGCGGTAGCTGGGGGCAGCAGGAGAACATGGGTAATATAACACGCCTTCTCTTCTTTATAGATCCCCCTTGGCCCCTTAGCCCCGGCTACTGTTACACAGATGACAAACACACACTACCTGCTGTTCTCAATCTCTCGCTTAACTCTTTCCCTGTCTGTCTGTCTGTCTGTCTGTCTGTCTGTCTGTCTGTCTGTCTGTCTGTCTGTCTGTCTGTCTGTCTGTCTGTCTGTCTGTCTGTCTGTCTGTCTGTCTGTCTGTCTGTCTGTCTGTCTGTCTGTCTGTCTGTCTGTCTGTCTGTCTGTCTGTCTGTCTGTCTGTCTGTCTGTCTGTCTGTCTGTCTGTCTGTCTGTCTGTCTGTCTGTCTGTCTGTCTGTCTGTCTGTCTGTGTTTCTCTCTCTCTTCTTCTCCCCCTCGTCTCATTTGTTGTACCACACATTCCCTCTGCTCTGGTGTGCGTCACATGTCCAGTAAACACTCACCCAACGTCACCTGTCCCTCAGAGACCTGACCAACTGCTGGGCAGTGGGTGAGAGGAGAGGAGGGGGGTGGACAGTTTTTGTCAACTTATCTCTCATTCCTTTTGCTCCCACCTTTCTCAATTCACCCTTTACCCTTTTCTCAGTTCTACCCTATGGCTCTTCTTCTCTACCCTGTTTTCCCCACAGCCCTTCCTCTCTCTCCTCTCATCTCCCCAACCTTTCCTTTCTCCCTCTCTCCTGTCCCCAACCTGCCTACCTCTTTCCATCTCTCCCCTCCTCTGTCCCATCTCCATTCCCTCTCTCCCACCCCTCTCTCCCACTGGACCTAAAAGCTCCCCTGACCTTTCCCCAGCTCCATGGCCTGCCCACCATCGCCCCCTCACTCTGATCACACTGACGACCCTTGAAGCCTCAGCCAGGGGGAAATACTGACTCTGTTACATCACATTCTCCATTACTCTGCCAAGCTGTAGAGCATTATGTGCATCTTTGTGTATGTCTGTGTGTTGGTTCTTTGTGTGTTTCCTCTTGTGCATCTCACCCCCTTTGTTTTGTCTGTCATTACCCTTTAATGAGGAGGTGACATGAGAGCTTCCTCCTGTTCCTTTCAGCACCCTCTCAGACGTGTGTGAGTATATATAAACGGCACGACCGTTTACGGAGAGTTTTAAAATAAAATGACACACTAAAACTGGCAAACGAGGCACAATGACCCACACTTTTAACTAATTTAGCAGAACCAGACACCAGATCTACATCACTACTGGCCCATGTTTTGCTTTACACTCAGATTGCAATTCTATAACAAACATTTGGCAAAACACAACACACAATTCTCAATCTTTGGCACAACCTTCACAACTCCGTTATTGAAAACCTTGCCATCTTCCATAACATCAGAGGGAGCTTATCAACCACAGCCTGCATCCTTAAGAAACACCATCTCCGGATGAAGAAAATCTACAGAGTCCCATTTGAATGGAATTCCCAGAGTGAAGGATAAACGGTGTGCAAGTAAGCAATGTAGTAGTACTACACTCTTGAAACATTAGAGATGTTGCCAGTGAACTTTACTATACAGCAATTACAGTATTTACTGTCATTCCAGAGAATCATGGAGTTGGATGGAAGTCCCATCCCCCAGGAACTCGTATTCATGAGGATTCAATTTAGATGAGGAAGGAAGATCATTGGTCAACGCTCCATTATTGAGGTACTGTACCTGGCCAGCGCTGGGGAAATGTCACCATATGAGCTTCAATGGGGTTCTCCACTGCCATGCCACCCTTGGACCATACAACAATGCCCATCTCCTTAATTTCCTGAACACCTTTTCAGCCAGAGCAGAGCGGGCCAAGTGATCCTGAGCAGCAAATGTATGTTCTAATTTGGGACAAGGTTTCCATCTGGCTGCTCAGATCTGCAACTGGTTCCATGACCATCCCAGGTTTACAGTTCTCTATCTCCCACCATATTCCCCAGTTCTAAACCCCACTGAGCAGTTGTTTTCAGCATGGCGGTGGAAGGTGTATGATCACAAACCCCATGAACGTATGGCCTTCCTCCAGGCCATGGAGGAGGCCTGTGGTGCCATTCCAGCAGAGTCCTGTCAGGGGTAGGTGTGTGTGTGTGTGTGTGTGTGTGTGTGTGTGTGTGTGTGTGTGTGTGTGTGTGTGTGTGTGTGTGTGTGTGTGTGTGTGTGTGTGTGTGTGTGTGTGTGTGTGTGTGTGTGTGTGTGTGTGTGTGTGTGTGTGTGTGTGTGTGTGTGTGTGTGTGTGTGTGTGTGTGTGTGTGTGTGAGTGAGTGGTGAGCTACTGATTAGTTCCAACCCCAAAAAGATGTTACCCTCGTGGGTTAAAAATCTGTCAGCCTTGGGGGTAAGCTAACTCAAGCCCCATAACACCTTGAGTGTGAGCTATGGTGGGAAGTGGAGAAAGAGGGGCAGAGGGGGGTGTAGGGGAGAAGTGGATTGTGAAAACAGGCCTAAATTTGGAGAGGGGACCCAGTCAGTGTGGGTGGTACAACCTGAGACCATTAAAGTGTTACTCATTAATATATACATAGACATTCTATAGATACAGAATACATGCTGTATATATTAGTCTACACATTCTACCTATACATGGTTTATGGAGTGTCTTTCTATACAACTGATGAGACAATGTGGCTTATAATAGAGCCTAAGCACCGCATCTTTTACACAATCACCAGTTGTGAACGCCCACACGTGATTCTGATTAAATGGGCCACTGGAGAAATGTAATTTAATAGATGGTGTGGGTTCTTCCAAGAGATCTGTTTGATGATGCATGATGATGAGATGATTCATTAAAATGTAGATAACATATTTTACAGCTATGAGGATCTCTATGTCCTTGACTGCTTCTACACCTGCATTGCTTGCTGTTTGGGGTTTTAGGCTGGGTTTCTGTACAGCACTTTGAGGTATCAGCTGATGTACGAAGGGCTATATAAATACATTTGATTTGATTTTGATTTGATTTGACTGTGACTTCTAAACTGAGGCCGTCTATTATTTTGCTGTGTTCACAGAATTCATGTTCACAGAAATTGTGTTCACATAAATTGTGTTCACAGGAAAACATCTTGGCAGCATGTGGGCACGAGATAAGGCAAATCAAATCATCTCAGACAGTTACAGACACTCAGTCCTAACTGTAACTGTTTTTGAAGGAAGCTATGAGATGTGGAAAAAGGAACAAGTTGACACCTTGTAATCAGATCAAATCAAAGTTTATTTGTTACGTGCGTCGAATACAACAGATGTAGGTAGACCTTACAGTGAAATGCTTACTTACAGGCTCTAACCAACAGTGCACTTTTAAAAAGTATTGGGTGAACAATAGATAAGTAAAGAAATAAAAACAGTAAAAAAAGAAAGTGAAAAATAACAGTAGTGAGGCTAAACAGTAGGGAGGCTATATACAGTAGTGAGGCTATATACAGTAGTGAGGCTATATACAGTAGTGAGGCTATATACAGTAGTGAGGCTATATACAGTGAGGCTATAACAGTGAGGCTATAACAGTAGTGAGGCTATAACAGTAGTGAGGCTATAACAGTAGTGAGGCTATATACAGTAGTGAGGCTATAACAGTAGTGAGGCTATATTAGTGAGGCTGAGGGAGTCTATATACAGTAGTGAGGCTATAACAGTAGTGAGGCTATATACAGTAGTGAGGCTATAACAGTAGTGAGGCTATAACAGTAGTAGGCAGTAGTGAGGCTATAACAGTAGGCTATATACAGTAGCTATAACAGTAGTGAGGCTATATACAGTAGTGAGGCTATAACAGTAGCGAGGCTATATACAGTAGGAGGCTATAACAGTAGTGAGGCTGTAGTGACAGTAGTGAGGCTATAACAGTAGTGAGGCTATATACAGTAGTGAGGCTATATACAGTAGCGAGGCTATAACAGTAGTGAGGCTATAACAGTAGGGAGGCAGTAGGGAGGCTATACAGTAGTGAGGCTATAACAGTAGTGAGGCTATATACAGTAGCGAGGCTATATACAGTAGCTGTAACAGTAGGGAGGCTATATACAGTAGTGAGGCTAGTAGTGAGGCTATATACAGTAGTAGGCTATAACAGTAGTGAGGCTATATACAGTAGGAGGCTATATACAGTAGCGAGGCTATAACAGTAGTGAGGCTATATACAGTAGCTATAACAGTAGGAGTCTATAACAGTAGCGAGGCTATATACAGTAGCTATATACAGTAGCGAGGCTATATACAGTAGCGAGGCTATAACAGTAGTAGTGAGGCTGTAACAGTAGCTATATACAGTAGGGAGGCTATATACAGTAGCGAGGCTATAACAGTACAGTAGCGAGGCTATAACAGTAGCGAGGCTATATACAGTAGCGAGGCTATAACAGTAGCGAGGCTATAACAGTAGCTATAACAGAGGCTATATACAGTAGCGAGGCTATATACAGTAGCGAGTCTATAACAGTAGCGAGGCTATAACAGTAGCGAGGCTATATACAGTAGCGAGGCTATATACAGTAGCGAGGCTATAACAGTAGCGAGGCTATAACAGTAGCGAGGCTATAACAGTAGCGAGGCTATATACAGAGCGAGGCTATAACAGTAGTGAGGCTATATACAGTAGCGAGGCTATAACAGTAGAGGCTATAGGCTATAACAGTAGCGAGGCTATAACAGTAGCGAGGCTATAACAGTAGTGAGGCTATAACAGTAGCGAGGCTATAACAGTAGCGAGGCTATATACAGTAGCGAGGCTATAACAGTAGCGAGGCTATATACAGTAGCGAGGCTATAACAGTAGCGAGGCTATAACAGTAGTGAGGCTATAACAGTAGCGAGGCTATAACAGTAGCGAGGCTATATACAGTAGCGAGGCTATAACAGTAGCGAGGCTATAACAGTAGCGAGGCTATAACAGTAGCGAGGCTATAACAGTAGCGATGCTATAACAGTAGCGAGGCTATAACAGTAGCGAGGCTATATACAGGCACCGGTTAGTCAGGCTGATTGAGGTAGTATGTACATGTAGATATGGTTAAAGTGACTATGCATATATGATAAACAGAGAGCAGCAGCAGCGTACGAGAGGGGTTGGAGGGGGGGGGGGGGCACACAATGCAAGTGGTCTGGGGAGCCATTTGATTAGATGTTCAGGAGTCTTATGGCTTGTGGGTAAAAGCTGTTGAGAAGCCTTTTGGTCCTAGACTTGCGCTCCGTTACCGCTTGCCATGCGGTAGTAGAGAGAACAGTCTATGACAGGGGTGGGTGATTTGTAGGGCCTTCCTCTGACACCGCCTGATGTAGAGGTCCTAGGTGGCAGGCTGCTGAGCCCCAGTGATGTACTGGGCCGTACGCACTACCCTCTGTAGTGCCTTGCGGTCAGAGGCCGAGCAGTTGCTGTACCAGGCAGTGACACAAAATGCAAAAATGCAGATGCCCAAAATAAGAAGGCCAAAGTAGCTATATGAGCATTAATGGTATACTGTAGCTCATTTAAGGTGCACCGTAAAAACATACAGATTATTATTAATATATAGCCTAAATTATAAATCACCAACCCTAAATGTTCTGACATGTATGAGGTGTGTACTGAAGTGACCAACAGTTTGTTTTTCCTCAACAATAGGAGTCCTGAAGTGTCCATCTGGAAAACAGTCAAGTGTTAGAGGTGTGGGCTTCCTCTTTTATTTGAAGGTGTGCATGAGTGTGTGCATGTATCACCCTCAGAACCCTCTGCTGTAACCTAAGTCTGTTTGTATTGGGCTACTTTGCAGCCACGGGCAACTTGACTTTCCATATAGGGCCTACATGGAGTGAGGACACAATGTGTGGTTTACAGTATGAGTAGTCTGCCAGTGGATGTGATGTGTGGCATGGTAATAGAGATATGGCTGTCACTATGCTACAGTCTGCACTGTGGAATGGGCTGACGTCATATCATTAGTAGGCAGAGATAAGGGATATCAGCAGGCCTGAGGTCACCAGCCATTAGCCCTGACAGACAGGGTAGGGTTGACATGCAGCAGGAGACGCCCAGCCAACCCAGTGTCACACTGACATGTCAACACCTAGGGATGTGGCTGGAATGTTAATGTATGGGTTGGACTGAGGTTGTGACTCTCTCTCTATCACGATGTCTCTCGTTCTCTTACTTTCTCTGTCATGATGGACTGAGTGTGACTCTCTCTCTATCACGATGTCTCGATGTCTGATGGACTGAGTGTGACTCTCTTACTTTCTCTGTCATGATGGACTGAGTGTGACTCTCTCTCTATCACGATGTCTCTCGTTCTCTTACTTTCTCTGTCATGATGGACTGAGTGTGACTCTTTCTCTATCACGATGTCTCTCGTTCTCTTACTTTCTCTGTCATGATGGACTGAGGTTGTGACTCTCTCTATCACGATGTCTCTCGTTCTCTTACTTTCTCTATGTCATGATGGACTGAGGTTGTGACTCTTTCTCTATCACGATGTCTCTCGTTCTCTTACTTTCTCTATGTCATGATGGACTGAGGTTGTGACTCTCTCTATCACGATGTCTCTCGTTCTCTTACTTTCTCTGTCATTATGGACTGAGGTTGTGACTCTTTCTCTATCACGATGTCTCTCGTTCTCTTACTTTCTCTGTCATGATGTCTCTCTCTCTATCACGATGGACTTTCTCTATGTCATGATGGACTTGTGACTCTCTCTATCACGATGTCTCTCGTTCTCTTACTTTCTCTGTCATGATGGACTGAGGTTGTGACTCTTTCTCTATCACGATGTCTCTCGTTCTCTTACTTTCTCTGTCATGATGGACTGAGTGTGACTCTCTCTCTATCACGATGTCTCTTGTTCTCTTACTTTCTCTGTCATGATGGACTGAGGTTGTGACTCTTTCTCTATCACGATGTCTCTCGTTCTCTTACTTTCTCTGTCATGATGGACTGAGGTTGTGACTCTTTCTCTATCACGATGTCTCTTGTTCTCTTACTTTCTCTGTCATGATGGACTGAGGTTGTGACTCTCTCTATCACGATGTCTCTTGTTCTCTTACTTTCTCTATGTCATGATGGACTGAGTGTGACTCTCTCTCTATCATGATGTCTCTTGTTCTCTTACTTTCTCTATGTCATGATGGACTGAGTGTGACTCTCTCTCTATCACGATGTCTCTCGTTCTCTTACTTTCTCTGTCATGATGGACTGAGGTTGTGACTCTTTCTCTATCACGATGTCTCTCGTTCTCTTACTTTCTCTGTCATGATGGACTGAGGTTGTGACTCTTTCTCTATCACGATGTCTCTTGTTCTCTTACTTTCTCTATGTCATGATGGACTGAGGTTGTGACTCTCTCTATCACGATGTCTCTTGTTCTCTTACTTTCTCTGTCATGATGGACTGAGTGTGACTCTTCTCTATCACGATGTCTCTTGTTCTCTTACTTTCTCTGTCATGATGGACTGAGGTTGTGACTCTCTCTCACAATGTCTCTTGTTCTCTTACTTTCTCTGTCATGATGGACTGAGGTTGTGACTCTCTATCACAATGTCTCTTGTTCTCTTACTTATTCATGATGGACTGAGGTTGTGACTCTCTATCACAATGTCTCTTATTCTCTTACTTTCTCTATGTCATGATGGACTGAGGTTGTGACTCTCTCTATCACGATGTCTCTCGTTCTCTTACTTTCTCTGTCATGATGGACTGAGGTTGTGACTCTTTCACAATGTCTCTTATCACAATGTCTCTCGTTCTCTTACTTTCTCTATGTCATGATGGACTGAGTGTGACTCTCTCTCTATCATGATGTCTCTCATTCTCTTACTTTCTCTGTCATGATGGACTGAGGTTGTGACTCTTTCTCTATCACGATGTCTCTCGTTCTCTTACTTTCTCTATGTCATGATGGACTGAGTGTGACTCTCTATCACGATGTCTCTCGTTCTCTTACTTTCTCTGTCATGATGGACTGAGTGTGACTCTCTACCACGATGTCTCTCGTTCTTTACTTTCTCTGTCATGATGGACTGAGTGTGACTCTCTACCACGATGTCTCTCGTTCTTACTTTCTCTGTCATGATGGACTGCGTGTGACTCTCTATCACGATGTCTCTCGTTCTCTTACTTTCTCTGTCATGATGGACTGAGTGTGACTCTCTATCACGATGTCTCTCGTTCTCTTACTTTCTCTGTCATGATGGACTGAGTGTGACTCTCTACCACGATGTCTCTCGTTCTTACTTTCTCTGTCATGATGGACTGAGTGTGACTCTCTACCACGATGTCTCTCGTTCTTACTTTCTCTGTCATGATGGACTGCGTGTGACTCTCTCTATCACGATGTCTCTCGTTCTCTTACTTTCTCTATGTCATGATGGACTGAGTGTGACTCTCTATCTCTCTCTCTTCATAACATGTCCTTGAGTAAAATGAGTCTCTGTCTTTGTGTTCTCTATGACTTTCTCTCTGCTTATTTCTTACCCTTTCTCTGTCACACTCAGTAATATAGAACACGTTCACCCTCTCATGTCTATTATGGTGTGGTTGTGTCATAGAGACACTGCTTTGAGGTAACATCTGCTAGTCTGCATTACCCCTGGAATGGGGTATGACGTTCATACATTCAATGCTGCAGGGCTCAACTGAAAAAGCGAAAGTACACACCCGCACACAAACACCGTAGAGCAATGAAGAGTTCAATCTAACCGTCCCTCCCATGCAACCGTGTGCTGTTTGGGAGATATTATATACATATCCGACTCCAAGGAATGCAGAACATTGCTGACTACATGTATTTTTTCAACACAGGCTTGGATCATATTGGAAAAAAAACTGACTACAACAGACTAAAAGCTGAGGCAACTGCTTAGCCTAAAAATACGTACAAGGATTTTAGAGAAAGACGGTATCAGAATCTGTTTGGCTCTAAGCTCATACAGGAGGCCTGATATCCCTGGCTCCTGAATGTCATACAAATACACGTGGAAGGTGGAGCCAAATGTGAGCACAGACACACATAGAGAAACACACATGCAAACAATCTTATCCCGAACACAATCTCTCTCTCTCTCTCTCTCTCTCTCTCTCTCTCTCTCTCTCTCTCTCTCTCTCTCTCTCTCTCTCTCTCTCTCTGTGTCTCTCTCTCTCTCTCTCTCTCTCTGTCTCTCTCTCTGTGTGTGTCTCTCTCTCTCTCTCTCTCTCTCTCTCTCTCTCTCTCTCTCTCTCTCTCTCTGTCTCTCTCTCTGTCTCTCTCTCTCTCTCTCTCTCTCTCTCTCTCTCTCTCTCTCTCTCTCTCTCTCTCTCTCTCTCTCTCTCTCTCTCTCTCTCTCTCTCTCTCTCTCTCTCTCTCTCTCTCTCTCTCTCTTTCTCTGTCTATATGGCCTATGGTATGATGTGTTTAGTGTGTAGTGTTGAGTGCTGTGTAGTGTAGTCTCTGACAGGGAGGCAGACATGAGAGCAGAACCCCTGAGTCTGCAAATCATTTACCCCTTATTATACATCATTCTCACTACTACAGGAGAGAACTATACATCATTCTCACTACTACAGGAGAGAACTATACATCATTCTCACTACTACAGGAGAGAACTATACATCATTCTCACTACTACAGGAGAGAACTATACATCATTCTCACTACTACAGGAGAGAACTATACATCATTCTCACTACTACAGGAGAGAACTATACATCATTCTCACTACTACAGGAGAGAACTATACATCATTCTCACTACTACAGGAGAGAACTATACATCATTCTCACTACTACAGGAGAGAACTATACATCATTCTCACTACTACAGGAGAGAACTATACATCATTCTCACTACTACACTAGAGAACTATACATCATTCTCACTACTACAGCAGGAGAGAACTATACATCATTCTCACTACTACAGCAGGAGAGAACTATACATCATTCTCACTACTACAGCAGAGAACTATACATCATTCTCACTACTACAGGAGAGAACTATACATCATTCTCACTACTAC